>NC_043764.1:26481093-26681093 GCF_902148845.1 Salarias fasciatus | reverse complement strand
CTCTTTAGCTGTTGAATATTCATGCAGCAGCAGTGGTGTCGTTCTCACACTCGATCTGTTTTCCTCTCAATCAAGCTGACAGCTCCCCCCTTCAGTGTAATCAGATTACAAACAGGCTTTATGCGCCCCACAAAGGGGGAGAAACTAAATGTGGGCTGATCTATGTGTCGTATGTCTATGTGTCTGACATGGCCTGGAACTGCAGAGCATCTGAGTTCAGTTCATGCACTCTGCATTACGGCTCCGCAGAATTTCCTCATGCGTTCACATTCACACAGACTGAGCGTGGATGTGACCTCGGATGACCCCCGCTGGAGGAGGAGCTCCTCGCAGCGTGAGGCAGGAACGTCCTGGAACCCTCGGGAAGGGAAAACACACTCAGGTGAAAGATAAAGAGCTGACATGTCTCTTGGAAGTGATCTGATCTGGCCTCACTCAGACCCACGTGCACAGCCCTGCTGGTTCTGGAGGAGCACACTGCTCCCCTGTGGTCACACGCAAACACTGCAGGGGAAACACGGAGGACGAGAACATACACAGTTTACTGAACGGCAAACATCTCCAGCTTCTCCCGTTTGAAAGAGACCCGTCTCGATTGTGTCGTCCTCCTCAGTCCCAGACGACTCTCTCATATTCAGCTGTTACTACGGTGACCGTCAACTCTAAAACTACCAGGACCAGGAGAGTCTGGACTGGGAGACACAGCACTGTGGAGGTAAACATTGCTGTTGCTCGTCTATGCGCAGAAGAAACAGCAGCAGTTCCCACAGTCTACACAGAGATGGAGCCTGAATTAAAAAGTTATTTCCCGTTTCCATGGAGATGGATCGTTTTCAAGTCTAGGTTTTAAGGATCAGAGGAAAAACTGAACTTTGAGCTTCACAAACACAATTTTATTGCAGTTTAACAGTCTTATTTTAATGCTCGGCTTCAAACTGAAAGTGTGAGAAACTGAAAACACACCGTCAGGGTGACCGCCCGAGAACCCCCACACCTCCACCGGGGGCTCGAACTCACGTCACACACTGTACCCTCAGCTTTAACACATATTCACTTACATCTGCAGCTGCTGCAGGTGAGCAGGAGGCTGCGTCACTGCTGCAGATCGGTTCTGAGAGGAGGAACTGTGTGTTACTGCGTTTATCTTTAGGTGTGTGTGTGTGTGTGTGTAAGCCTCTCCTCTTCCTGGCTGCAAGGCGTTTGCTGCTGCGTGTGAACCTCACACACTCAGAGGAGTTTCTGCAGCAGCAGCCGAGAGCCGATCAAGTGAACGGAGGGAGGATGATGATGATGAAGATGACGAAGATGAGCCAAACAGAACAAACCCGAGGGTCCAGACCCCCCCCCACAAACTACGCACACATTAACCTCACTAACACAGTCACGCGTGTCACTTCCTGTCGCGACACTGGCTCCGCCTCCTCTCCATCTCAGTCTGTCAAAGTCCGATCAGGCCCCGCCCCCCTCCTCAGGTGCGCCTCCTCTTCACGCCTCCGGGACTCGCCGGGTTGGAGGAGGACAGGAGCTTCTCGGCCGCCCGGCTCCTCTTCCTCTTCTCCGCCTCCTTCCCTCCTGCTCCTCCGCTCCCCCCACCTCCTCCACCTCCTCCTCCTCCTCCTCCTGCAGCTCCCGACGAAGCAGCTGCTCCTCCCTCGCTCCCTCCTTTCTCCTTGTCACGCTCTCTCTCTTTGTCCCGACCGCTGCTCGTTCGCTCCGACATCTTCACTGAGGAGTTGCTCCCTGCGGAGAGGAGACAGTGAGGACAACCCAGCCAGGAGGGGGATACAACACACACACACACACACACACACACACACACACACACACACACACACACACACACACACACACACACACACACACACACACACACACACACACACACACACACACACACACACACACACACACACACACACACACACACACACACACACACACACCTGAGCATATCTCCTACAAGCACAAACGTTGATTACCTTCTTCATGTGTAGCAGGAGGCTCTCTCTCCATTTTGAACTCTTCTTTGCTATCCTCCTCCGAGCCCAGCTTACCTACACAATACACACACACACACACACACACACACACACAGGGTAACTATGGTGTCTATCAGAGTGCGTGTGACATGTGTGTTTCTTGGACTCGTCTTCACCTTCTTTCACTTCCTGGATGATGTCGTCAGGTAGACTGAAGCTCTTCTCCGAGTTTGGGAACGGCAGGATCTCCGACTCGTGCTGCGACACACCAATACCTCAGTGAGAGTCTGTGTGTATCTGTGTGTATGTGTGTGTGTGTGTGTGTGTGTGTGTGTGTGTGTGTGTGTGTGTGTGTGTGCGCGCACTAACCAGAGCTTGCATGTCGTACATGGTTCCCAGGTGGTCCCAGATCACGGAGGAGGAGACCTGACGGCCAATGTTCTGGCTGAACTTGTCTCGAATGCAAATCATGTGGAAGTGTCTGTTTACTCCTATACACATACACACACACACACACACACACACACACACACACACACACACACACACACACACACACACACAATACATTCAGTTGGAGTTGTATCCATCAGCAGGAGGAAGATGCTCTATGATCTGGATGCTAGCTGAGGTTACACCCGGGGAACTGTCAGTGTGTATCAGGCCCTGCTGACACCATGTTCACCAGTGAATCTGTGTTTTGGGTGTCTTGTTAACACGACAATGGCGCTCAGAGTCACTGAAAACACGGGTTTCTGAAGATGCTGCAGCTGTCTCTGTGTGGACTGCAGGAAAATGTAACGTTTCTGAAATGCTACTAACTCAACAATAACGACAATGGAGACCGCCTTTTGACGTACTGCTGGTTTATCGGGATGTTTCGGCATTAATCACTACTGCAGCGGGACAGAAACTAAACAGCTCCATCACATTGATAATATTTGGGCTCGTTTAGGTCAAAGGGCAGCTCTGCTATTTCAGTTAACTGTAACGAGTTACTGGCTCGCTGACAGGAGTAATGGAGCTAAATGTCATTTTATCAGTTACTGGTTCTTCCTGGGAAGTGAAAAGGACCAATCACGTGAAGCCGAGGGGGAGCTGCACGTAAACAAAAGGTCACGGGAGGCTCGCGCAGCTTCTCACCGACAGGTTTGTGTCCGATCATCGCGTGGAACAGACAGACCTCCACTTCGTGGCTCCACACCACCGGCTCCTCCCCGGAGCCCAGCCCCGGCTCCGGGGGCTTCTCCTCGGCCTGGCTCAGCGTCACGTCGGCCTCCCCCATGTCTGTCCGGGTCTGAGACAACCGGAGCTACAACCGGAGCTCCGTCTGCACGAGCCGCCGGGACACGAACACTTCCGGCTGACGCTACAAACACCGGATGCTGTGAACTCCACCGCGGTGCATGCCGGGATGTCTGCAGCGCGCTCCGGACGGCGCCATATTTAAAATGTCAGCACGTAGAAATATAAACACAGAACCGAGCTAGATGGATTAAATGATTTATTCCGTCTTTAAATTACCGAGCATTACTTTTTGAACTGCTGCTTCTTTGAGAGAAAAAGAAACCATTACTTGTGTGTTTGTGTGCAATTATTATGCTTAAAAGCATTGTAGGCCGTAATTATGTTATTATTTTGTTAATAACTACAGATACTCAACCAAATATTAATATAATTGACACATATTGACGTATCAGGATCCTTTAGAGAAATTTTTAATGAGTCCATCTTCTAAACCAGAATTCTGAAATGAATTTTAGTTCAGGATCCACATACAGTCCAGTTTCATCTTGAGTTGGCCGTACTGGTAGAATGGAGCTGTAAAAATCTTTATTTTCAAGTTTTTCTTTGCTGTGGGCCATGGTTGTGGCAGGGTATAAGTTTAAAAAAAGCAGATGTGTTCACAAAACCAAACAATTATTATTTCAATATAAAGAAAACTTTCATGAAGCCTTCTGATATAAAATACAGTGAAACATCCAAATCTCTTCTCCTATAGCAGTTACACTGTGCATACTGCATGTTTTTATAAACTCACCAGAACAGCATGGCTTTGAGGCCAGTTTGACTGCAAGAATGAAGCTATCTTACATAGCAGCATCTCAGGTCTCAGTGTTCAGTCTAAAAGTCTTGAGAATACACACACACACCATATATATATATATATATATATGGTGTGTGTGTGTGTATTCTATATATATATATATATATATATATATATATATATATATATATATATATACCCGTCGTTTAGTGAAAGAAAAATTTGCAGTGGTCAGAGAAGACACAACTTGAATCTGACAAAAGTAGTAAGAAATAAAAATTCTATGAAATTTAACCAATGAACGTCCGGCATTGCTTTTCAACCATGCTTCAACAAAATTATTTAAAAAAAATAAACTTATGAAACAGGTATGGACAAAAATGAGGTACCTTTAACTTAATATTTAGTTGCACAACCTTTTGAGGCAATCAAACGATTCCTGCAACTGTTAAAGAGACTTCTGCACCTTTCAGCAGGTATTTCGGCCACTCCTCATGAGCAAACTGCTCCAGCTGCCTCAGATTGAAGGGAGCCTTTTCCAGACGACATGTGTCAGCTCCTTCCAAAGATGTTCGATAGGATTTCGGTCAGGGCTCAAAGAAGGCCACTAGAGAATAGTCCAATGTTTTCCTCTTAGCCATTCTTGGGTGTTTTTAGCTGTGTGTTTTGGGTCATTGTCCTGTTGCAAAACCCATGACCTGCGACTGAGACCAAGCTTTCTGACACTGCAGCACATTTCTCTCTAGAATCCCTTGATAGTCTTGAGATTTCATTGTACGATGCACAGGTTCAAGACACCCTGTGCCAGATGCAGCAAAGCAGCTCCAAAATATAACAGAGCCTCCTCCATGTTTCACAGCAGGGACCGTGTTCTTTTCTTGACAATGCTTCATTTTTCTTTCTGTGAACATAGAGCTGATGTGCCTTGGCAAAAACTTCCATTTTTGTCTCATCTGTCCACTGGACATTCTCCCAGAAGCTTTGTGGCTTGTCAACATGTAGTTTGGCAAATTCCAGTCTGGCTTTTTTATGACTGTTTTTAACAATGGTGTCCTCCTTAGTCGTCTCCCATGAAGTCCACTTTGGTTCAAACGACGGATGGTGCGATCTGACACTGATGTTCCTTGAGCTTGAAGTTCATCTTCAATCTCTTTAGAAGTTTTTCTGGGCTCTTTTGCTACCATTCGTATTATCCGTCTCATTTATTTGTCATCAATTTTCCTCCTGTGGCCACGTCCAGGAAGGTTGGCTACAGTCCCATGAATCTTGAATTTCTGAATAATATGTGCAGCTGTAGTCACAGGAACATCGAACTGCTTGGAGATTGTCTTATAGCCTTTACCTTTAACATGCTTGTCTATCACTTTCTTTCTAATCTCTAATTTCTGTCTAAACTCTTTGCTTTGCTTCCTCTGGTCCATGTTGAGTGTGGTACACTTCATGTCACCAAAAAGCACAGCGACAACCTGTCGACCTGTATATGAGCCACTGACTGATTACAAGATTGTAGACACCTGTGATGCTAATTACTTCGTCTGTATATTTTCACCATATATACCACTGGTTTTGGTCTAAATGCCTTATGTCTTACAACTCTGAGATAATGTAAAAAAAACAGAAGTTCCATGCTTTTCACGAGAGCAATGAAAGCTTGAAACAGCACAAGACCCACAAAATCGTCATTATTTTAAAGAGAGGTGAACTTCCTCTAGCCATCTCCCCGTTTTGCTCATGTCATCTGAGGAAACACTGTCACCTACAGGTTAAACATGGATTAGAAACACAGATATTCGTGAAATGTGTTTCCGACATGTGTTTTAGTTTGAGAGGACTGTTTAAAGTGGAACGGGCTGAGAGCTTCACAGATTCACACTGACTCGGAGTGATGCGTCGCTACACGCTGATCCAAACACCAAAAAGTTTAATTTGCGAACAAAAATAAGATACAGTCGCCTCCACGGATACAAGCAGAGGAAATAAAAGGTTACATTTGAAAGTGGGAGGAGCTTCACGGAGCGCAGCGAGATGAACTTTTTACATCAAAATACAAAAAAAACTCTTAAAAGGATCGCAAACATCCTCCTCCTCTGCTCCACCAATCAGGTGTGAGAATGACACCGAGCCGTCAGAGGAGGTTCAGTCCTCCCTTTACTCACCGCACTCCTCCTGCGCTTCCTCCCTTTACTCCCCCCTCCCCCTCCTCCCCCCACAGGTCAAAGTGCAAAAGTGAAAAACATCACGCTGACCAATCAGAGCCGAGCTGCATTCCCCAAGTTTCTGCAGACACACACTCACTCGCACGCACGCACGCACGCACGCACACACACACACGCACACACGCACGCACAGACCGGTGTTCCCACAGTTACACACAAACTCGATGAAGACGTGAGCCCCGTTTCCCCCGGTGACCAACGATAAGCAGGGGAGCGGGAGGGAGGGGGGCGGGGCTCCTGTGAAATGTGGCGGCAGCAGGCTGGAAAGAAGGGGGAGGGGCTTCCAGAGGGATGCTATTGGTCCTTCTTCTCTGGTTCTGACGATTCCTCTTTCTTGGCGTCCTCTGGAGAAGTCTCCTCGTACCTGCGAAGGAGCGCAGGAGGAGGAAAGCCAGTTCAGAGAGACGAGACAACATCGCAGAGTCAGAAGAGTAACTGTTTTATACCATAACGAGTCATTTTCACATGGGAGACCTGATGACTCCTCCTCCTCCGCGGAGGTGAGTGGAGGAGGCTGTGTGTCTTAAACCCCGTTTACACAACAATGCCTGAAGTGAAAAGGCATCGTTTGTGTTGTTTTTGTTTCAGAAGAGTCTTTCTTGGGTTTATACTGCAACAATTTGAAAATCGCAGTTTTCGTGTTGAGCCACTAGTGGGTGCTGTTGGTTGTTTCTGTAATTAAGCCACACCCACAAAACAATACATTATAAACACTAACAATGGAAGTACAGGGACACTGGCACAGACAGACGACCAAGTCAGTCTGCTTGTTTCAATACACACTAACGTCTTTAGTCTTAACTTAAGTCATGGTGGATTAAGGCCCCGAGCACACGACGACGTTTCAAGAGAAAAACCCATTGTTTTTGAATTTTTGTTTCAGAAAACTTTCATGATCACTCTGAAAACAATATGCATTTACATGAAAAATGGCAGAAACACGGAAAACGATGTAGGTAGCCACTAGTGGCCACACAAACACACACACGTGCGCAGAGAACATGAACAAAGACATGGACAGGGACATTCGTATGGACAGACCACCAAGCTGCAGTATTATTACTGACTCTCAGTTATAAAGCCATCAACTCTCAGGAGAATGAGGACTGGGAGTCATTGACACCCTTAGGAAACCGTTGTCACTGTCCATCTAGTGAGCATGTGCAGAACAACTACTTCCCACGGCCGTGGTGCTCGTGTCATGAAGACACAAACGGACCGGCTCCGAGCGTCGCTCCCGTGTGAACGGAGACCAAAAACACGTTTTCACTTGAACATGTCGTGCTAACGAGGCCTGAATCTCCTTGGGCTTTTTACCTGCCCCGGGTGAGACAGGGAGTGGGGTAATGTTGGGGGGGCGGGGCTTCTACATGCAGCTCAGCTGTACGCGACGGCGACGGGGCGAGAGGCCCGTCGCCATGGAGACTGTATCCATGGAGCTGGCCAGGCTAGCAGGAGAACCGCTAACGGTCGGGAAGGAGGAAAGTCTGGGAGACGTTGGGAGGAACTCCACTGAGGACTCAAAGCTACCGGCGGAGGAGGGGGAGGGAGGGGGAGAGAGAGAGAAGAAGGAGGAAGAGGAGGAGGATGAAGAAAGGAGAAAGACAGAAAAGGAGTTCAGTTCAGTTTGAGGTTTCTAAAGTGGTTTCTGATCTGAGAAAAGAAGAGGAGGACACGAAGGGGGTAGTAGTTACGAGGAGGAAGAGGTGGAGGAAGGACACTTCCTGTCTGATCACACTGACACAGGAAGTGAAAGTGAACCTGACCGCTCTAATGGTGGTTGCCGTGGTTACCGACCTGAACATCTCGGTGAGTTCGCCCTTGATGAGCGCCACGATGACGGGGAATCCAACGCAGGCCGGGACCAGGTAGAGCAGGGCGGGCTGCGGACGCAGAGGTCAGAGGTCACGCCTCGTCACGGGGGTCAGAGGTCACGCCTCGTCACGGGGGTCACGGGGGTCAGAGGTCACGCCTCGTCACGGGGGTGCACAGGCGAGCTCCTACCTGAGCGTGTTTGAAGGTGTGCATGACGAAGATGGTGAGGCCCAATCCGAAGATGTAGGCCAGGAAGCTGGCGTAGAAATACGTCCGACTGTTCTTCTTTAGGCTGTTGGGAGAAAACAGAGGAGGAACAAGTGATACAGCAGCAGGAGGGGGAGGAGTGGGAGGAGCAGCAGCAGGAGGGGGCGGGGCTACCTGACGTCGAAGCGCAGCAGCAGGGCGATGAAGATTCCCGGGATGACGATGTCTCCCAGACCCAACATGGCGAAGTTACTGGCTCCCAGACCTTTCTCCAGCAGGTCCTGAGGAAACACCACTGGAGGAGGGGGGGGGGCAGTGGTGGGGGGAGGGGTCAGCGGTGATGTCACACAGGTGAGACCCCGCCCACCAGTGTGATGTCACCACACGCCTTCATACTCACGCTTGATCGGTGCTTCGAATGACTTCGCAACCGTCACCATGACATTGGTCCCAAATACCTGCAGACGGCGAGGGAGGGGTCAGTCTGAGTGCGCGCACGCGCGCGTGTGTGTGTGTGGTCTCAGATTCTCACCCAGAAGACGTCGTAGATGAACAGCCCCCCCAGCAGGATGCAGCCGGTACTGACGTTGTTGAGGTGCAGCAGCTCCACGCCGTTCAGGGCGAACGCCAGGCCGAACAGGTTGTTGGCGATCCAGTGCTGTGAAGTCACAAAACACACACACGCACACACACACACACAGACACTATTGGTCGTTGGCTCTGTGGAGTGACCGGACTCGGCTGATTGGCCGAGTGCCACCAGGAGTTACCTTCTTGAGCAGGTACCAGACTCCGACCACGCTGCTGATCAGCAGACACACCAGGTTCTTCGTGTCGAACTCATAGTTCAAGATTTCTGCGGAGACAACAGACACAATCAGTCTCATTGTGTCCATGCATTTCAGAGAGTGTGCATGCAGCATGGGACAGAGTGTGTATTATACCTGTGGATGCTGCATAGTGTGCAGCACATGTTTTCATACATCATGCATGTTGTATAGGTGCTTAATGCAATGTATGCATGTGTAATATGGAGAGCATTTAAGGCGTATTGTGCATGTGAGTGTGTGTGTATCGTATCATGCGTAGCGCATTGCATGCATGCGTGTTGCGCAGTTTGTTGCAGGCGTGCATGTCGTACTGCAGGTATGAGTAGCATGTGCAGTGTATCGTGCCTGCGCATTGTGTGTGTGTGTGTGTGTGTGTGTGTGTGTGTGTGTGTGTGTGTGTGTGTGTGTGTGTGTGTGTGTGTGTGTGTGTCTGACCTTCCTTGGCTTCTCCTGCTCCTTGTGTGAACAGCAGCTGATACTGTTTGTTTGGGAGAGACTCCGGAAACATTCTGCACATGAAAGGACTGAGAGACACGAAAAGGAGCACTGTTAATATCATACTGTTATACTGTGTGTGTGTGTGTGTGTGTGTGTGTGTGTGTTCTCGTATTTCTATCCTTGTTGGGGCCAAATGTCCCCACAAGGATAGCAAAACGTGGAACGACGTGCCTTGTGGGGACCTTTTTCCGGTCCTAAGTAGGAGAAACAGTGTTTTCTTGACCATGTTGTTGTTACTGAAAAAAGTAAAAGTGCAAAAACATTTCTTTAGGGTTAGGCTTTGTTGTGGTGTGGGTTAGGGTTAGGGTAAGGGTCAGGGTTAGGGGCTAGACATGAATGGGAGTCAATGGAAGGTCCCCACAAGGATAGAAATACGAGACTGTGTGTGTGTGTGTGTGTGTGTGTGTGTGTGTGTGTGTGTGTGTGCGTGTGTTACCTCATGGTGTGAGACAGAGCCAGGACTCCCAGCACAAAGAAGTAAACGGACAACAGCAGGTTGATGTACTCCTGAGAAAACATCTGAAACACAAACACACATTAGGTACACGCACACACACACACACAATCTCACACACACAAGCACACCTGAGAGACCCTCGCTCACCTTGAAGAAGAGGTAGAGGCCGAACAGGGTGCAGCTGGCGATGATGGGGAAGCGGGCGGCGTCCCGGCTCGTGATGGTTTCTGGCATGTCTGCTGCATTCTGGGAGAACAGACACACACACACACACACACAGTGAAGACACCAGGGGTCAACAAAATCAAATACACAACAACAACAACACACAGTCACAACGTGCAGTTTGACTGGGAAACACACTGCAGCACCACGCTCACTGGGACAAGCGTGCAGAAGAACCCGGTTTGACTCTGCTGCGCTTTATCAGCAGGAGAAGAAGAAGCTCCGGCCTCCAGCTCTCACACTGGCACCCGACACACTGCACCTCCCATTTCTCCTCTCAAACCCCCCAGAGACGGTAAGTGGGTTAGTGGGACAGAGCGGCAGCAGGAGGAGGAAGAGGAGGAGGAGGAAGAGGATCCTGATCCCACAGGGTCCCTGACAGGAGCCTGAATGAGCTCTGCAGAGTTTTACAGAGTGCAGCTGGGAGACTTTGAACGCACCATGAAGCAACAGACTGAAACCGAGTGTTTGTGGTTTGATGCAACGCTGCGTGTGTTTTCCTAAATGTGTGTGTGTGTGTGTGTGTGTGCAGTGGAGGCGCCGCAGAGGCCTGGACTATGAGGCGGGCTGAACACACCCAGGATTTCTCCCCGTTACCTGGGCTGACTGATCCAGACATTCGCAATCCCAAGAAGCATTACTTCAGCACACTGCGTCATACCTGGTGCCACATAAATAAAGCTGAATTGAATTGAGTGGTCACAAAAAAGGGGCAGAGTTTCCAGGGTCTGACCAATGATAAACCCTAACTTCACCGAACCGACAGGTTTTATGAAAAAAAAAAAAAAAAAAAGACGACTTCAAACACATCATGCAGGACAAGAGCAACACTGTTACCGCAGCAAAAGCCAAAAGGAACGCTGGCAGAAAATAGACGACTCTGTTAATGTGTAACTTCATGAAATCATACAACATCAATTCTTCGGACATTCTGCACTCTGATCACTCAATTTCACCTTATTGTACACAGACATGTCCTACCTTCAGTTTAGATTTCCCGTTGAGTTCTTTTCTTTAGCCGTTAAATGTAAGTTAACCGTGCTGATTCGCCCTGAAACAAGTTTACTTGCTTCGTAGTGCAGAGAATCGAGGGTTGACCCTGAAGTTATCTCCATTAAGCTTCACAGTACAGGCCTCAGCAACCTGGGTGGATGTTGTAAACAGGCTGTGTGTGTGTGTGTGTGTGTGTGTGTGTCCAAAGCAGCTCTCATACTCACTCTGAACACAGAATCGTACTCATTTTCCCCGAGCTCCTACAGACAGACGGACGGACGGACGGACAGGATGGAGGGAGAGACAGATGAGCAGACAGACGGAGAGAAGGACAAAAGAGGAGGAAACTGAAACAACCAATCAGAGATCAGAGAGTGGCCGACTAATTATGACACTGTTGTTATTGTGAGGTCGAGGGGTCGCCCATCAATCTGACATCAGAGAGAGCCAATCAGAGAGCAGCTTTTAACCATCAGTGTCTCACACAACAGAAGAGACAGGAAGATCCTACACACACACACACACACACACACACACACACACACACACACACACACACACACACACACACACACACACTTTAACATACTTTTTAGCTTTGGTGTAACATGTGATGTCTTCATCAGGTCTACAAGAGGAAGATCTCATCCCAAACATGTTGTCTGTGAGTGCATGTACATGTACACACACACACACACACACACACACACACACACACAGTTACTGTTAAGCTTGGCAAACATGTGTTGTAACATGTGTGATGTCCCAGCCTTCATCCCACACCTCAACCTAAACAAACACACACACACACACACACACACACACACACACACACACACACACACTTTGACTTTGTAGTAACGTGTGACTTCTCAGCCTTCATCAAATCACACACCACGCGGACTGAGGTTAGGGGACACCTCATCACTAACACACACACACACACACACACACACACACACACACACACACACACACACACACGCACGCGCACACACACATACACGTTACACACACGTTAGCTGTTGTAACGTGTGAAGACATCTGAGCCTTATTTTCACAACTCATCCTAAACATGTGCGTGTGTACACACACACACACACACACACACACACACACACACACACACACACACACAGTCAACAGGTGACACATTAACAACTATTAAATAAATGAGCGTCAGGTGCGATAAGGGGACAAATACGCACATCTATAGGATGTGATTCAGGAAATACATCGAGCACTGAAGACGTGTCTTCAATAACGAGTTAAAGCGGTGACAATAGAGCTGATGTCGCCGTGGTAATAACAGTTGAACGGGGAGTTTTAGAGGCGGAATGAAGGAGACATTCTGCCTCCGGAACTCTCCCATTTGGTCGGATTCTTCTAAAACACGTTTCCAAACACAAACAGCTGCTACCCCCCGTTAGCCGAGCCGGCTAGCCGGGGAGACGAGCAGCCGGGGCCCGTTAGCCCGCCTTCGCCTCCGCCTCCCCGGACTCGTACCTTGGACTTGGAGCAGGTGACGGAGCGCAGAGCGCCGAAGAAGATGGGCAGCAGCGCCATGAAGACCAGGCTGCCGTACGCCAGCGCCGTGCCCTCCGGAGTGGCCACGAACTTGGCCGTTGCGTTCAGAGCCTCCGTGCCGTTGGAGTCGGAGGCGTTGAGGGCCTCCGGGGCCGGGACCGGGACCGGGTCAGCCTGGGACATGGTGGTCTACGGACGGGCTTCAGTGGGGGGCGGGGATGCGGTGGACACTGGTTCGGTGGTACAGAGATGGAGGCTGAAGCCGACTGGTGCTCATTCATCTACGGCCGCTGGAGCCGACTGGAGTCCGTAAGGCCACGTTTACTAAAGCAGGAGCGGAGATAGGAGGACGCGGAGAGCTGCAGGCGAGAGCTCTCACTCTGCTTCCTGTCTGCAGACAGAGGGCTAAGCTAAGCAAACACTCAAATGCAAACAAGCGAACTCAGAAAAACGTGTGAGTGTGATACATCACTACAAAATAGACGATCTGCGTCAACAGGAAGAAGAATTTTCTTCACTGATGGAACAAGTTGTTCTGACTCAACGGGCCTGCATCGCCCCCTATGGCCAAGAATCACATTACAGGCGGGATAATAAATCTCAAATGGTAAAATCATAGAGGTAATACCAGTAGAATTAGAAATGTAATACATTTAAAATTATAGACATAATGTTGGTGACGTTATAGACACGACACAGGTAGAAGCAAAAACATATTATCAGTGGAATTACAGACATCATCGAAGTAGAATCATAGATGCACATTAAGTAGAATCAGAGCTAATACCTGGAAGGGTTAGGGTTAGGATTGGGGTTGGAGTTAACCCTAACCTAACCCTAGAATCATCGAAACGATACAGATAGAATTATTGAGGCAAAACATTTAAAATAAGATATAACATACAGGGAAAATTATAGACATAATATAGGTTAAACCATAAACCACTCAGTCTGAATCTTAGTGTTGTGTTCACTACTCTTGAGGAATTAGTTTTTTTGTTGTTTTGTTTTTTAATCTTTTTTCTCTGAGAGTTTTGCAGTTTGCTTTGTGGTTTGGCAGACTGGATTTGAGCCACTTGCGGGCTGGCTTTGAGCCATGGGCCTTATGTTTGACATCCCTGTTTTACAACCTTATGCTCCATCAATATCACCAGTCAAGTCGCTAATCGTTTTCAATAGCCAGTTTAAATTATGCTCCAAGCTTTTTTTTTTTTTACTATAATGAAGCTGTGTCACTACTTTTCTTTCTGTAGGAAACTGGTGTTTCCAGTAAAGGGCAACGACAGCATTTCTCCAGGCAATGATACAATATATTCTCACCCTTTTCATGTATTTATGCATTTTATCCACAAATTCAATTTGTTTTAAAGACTAGCTAAGCATTTAATTCCCATGGTGCAGTTGCAGTGAACTACTTCCATATCAAATAATGTTTTAATGTGTTACAGTGACTCCTAAAAGCTTTATGCTGAAAGGACGACACATGTGAGTACGATAACCTGCAAACTTAAGATTATCAGCCTCAGAGAAATACATTTCTGATTCAACTCATGAATTCCTTTATTTTTAGTTACTGAACCGATAAAGACAAAGGGATAGTTAGGAAACCAGAGCACTTGGAGAAAAACCCCCAGACACAGGAAGAACATGGAAGCTCCACACAGGAAGACCTGACAGCCTTCAGCCTGGAACAAACTTCTACACTTCTTTTTTTTCTGTCTCCAGACCTTCACTTCTTCTCTCTCCTTGGCAGCCTCTTTCTGAGCTTTATCCTGCTGTTTGTCACTGAAGGAGTCGAGCTCGCCCAGCTTGATCTTGTCGACGAGTGCCTGGATGTCCAGTTTGGTCCTCCTCTTGTCCTCTATCCATTCCTCCTCCTTGGCCTTGATCTCACCGTGCAGTTGAGCTTCCAGAGCTTGAATTTTTTTCTCCCAGTCAGCCTCCACCCGATGGAGTTTTTTTTTTTTTTTTGTCAATCAAGTTTAACCACAAAGAAAACTCTGGGCCAAACTCACACATTTGTGAATTTTATTCCTTCAATATTAAATACACCTTTTAAATGACCTTTAATAGAGCAAGAGTCAGACCTGTGGGCCAAAACAGGACCAGCAGAAGCTCCACTTTAACTATGGGATGACTGTCAATGTGTGAAATTGTATGTATAATAATAATACTCACAGTGAAGAGGTATGAATGGAGCACCAGCAATATTGAAGAACTCTCATTAAAATACCATCTTTGGTTGAAAAGTATCGATAAAGTAGTCATATGTGTTTTAGTGCACCAACTGACCGTGTCCATCTCTACATGACAGGAGTGTGCCGTCTTCTGATGGCTCCATCCAGCAGGATAACACACCACACAGAGAGGAAACCATCTCAAACACCGTTTAACACGATGTAAAAGTAATTCAATTTTGTTTGTTAACGTCGTCGTGAAGAACCTCTGGGCTGTCATCCTTAAGGCCCGTGGACCAGAAGCGGCCCAGCAGAGGGTGCAAATGAGCACAGAGGAAAGAGCAACATTCACTGTCATCTGTCGCTGAAATAATTTGCATTCTGGTGACATTTTACATGTTATTTATTCAGTTGTCACATTTTTCACTTCAATCTGCAAAACGTAAAGCTTCCGAGCCGTGGAAATAAGAATATATACACCTAAATCTCTAAAAGTCACACAGACATTACACATTAATGTGAGTGCCTGTGTGTATTAAAACATGCTAATAAAACATTTTAAATGGACAAGTTTAATGATACTTAATTTCAAATATAAACATTACGGACACGTTTAAGTGCCAAATTTCATTCATTATTAAAAAAAAATCTAACATTTTTACAATGTCTTGAGACGTTTACACAGACAGACATAAATGACGTCCACAGCTGAACACACAAAACAGATAAACAGGTAAACAAACAGATGGCGGTGATCTGGAGTCCTTAAAAAGTCCAAGACGAACAAACAATCACAGAGCGAACAGTAAGGAGCGCAAGACCAAAGAGAGGCTGAGGAGGAGCCACGGGGGCGTGGCCCGGAGGAAGAGGGCGGAGCTCTTCAGCACCACCTTCAGGGGGTGGTGGTCGCTGAGCTCCAGCACCTGTCAGAGGAAGGGGGGGGGGTTAGGCCTCGTGGATGCAACGTGTTCAGAAGGACACATTCAAATGGTCTTCTTTCGGTGAACTCATTAATAGGCCCCTGACCTTAGAATAAAAAAAAAAAAAAGCCAAACCTTGTTCTTGGTGAGTTTGAACTCTTTGCCGACGTCGAAGACTCCGGCAGAAAACGGTTGGATGGTCTTCAGGAAGGGCTCTCCGTGGACTACGATCCTGAAAAGGTTCAAAGCAACACAAGCATAGAGAGAAGACAAGAGATCTAACTTCTAAATGTCTTAAAGGCCCTGATGTTGAAAGGTCAAGAACAGATACTGAGCAGCACTGCTGAAAACACACACGTGAACACACACCTGTCATATGCACAGTTGGTGTCTTCACTGACAGTAGTGTCGACTTTGTCTCCGATCAGCCAGGAGAAATTGGAGTTCTTGTAGAGTCTGATGGATTTTCTGGTGGTTCTGGTCACGTAGGCGCAGGCGGCGTGGAAATCTCCCAGAAACATCACATTCTACACACACACACACACACACACACACACACACACACACACACACACACACACACACACACACACACACACACACACACACACACACACACACACACACACACACACACACACACACACACACACACACACACACACACACACACACACACAGTATAGTTTTGCACAAGGGAGATAAAGCTTGTGAGTTTTTCCCACAGTTAACTACTCAGACCCGTTTACACAACAATGTTTTAAGTGAAAACATTACTTTGGAGTTTTTGTTTCAGAAAAGTTCTGCATTTATAAAGTGAAATCTTTGATAACGATGGAGTTTTCATGCTGGGCCACTAGTGGCTGCTGTTGGTTGTTTTTGTAACAAAACTACACACACATGCTGCAGAGAGCAATGAGAGAACACAGACGTTCGTATGGACAGACCATCAAGTTGGATTGTTGTTGTCCATCTACTGAACATGAGCAGGAGATCATGTACAGTACAGCTCATGTACAGTCACAGCACTTCCTAAAGCTTGCATTTGACCCGGTTTCTAATGCCCAGAGTCGGGGCATTTTCAAACAACAGAGATTGAGTGGGAGTGTCTTCAAAAAGTTGTGTTTTCAGGGAATCTGAGACACCCAAAGCTTCTGCATGTTAACTTGAAAAGGTTGTGGTGTAAATCTGAGTAAACTTTGAGGACGGGAGCTTCACCTTGTTGTTCCACTTCTTGCTGACCTCCAGGAAGACGTCGTACAGCCAGTCGATCTCCTGCGCCGCCTGGTCAGGATCCGAGTGCAGAGGAACCAGGATGAAACTCTTGATGGCTGTGGGACGGAGGCCGGAAGAGGAAAATGAGGAAGAGGATTGTGTAACTGATGAAAGCAGGATGAAGAGCTTCTGCCCTCACTGACCTGTTTTATTGCTCTGGACCTGAATCGCAAACGGAGGTCTGACAAACTTCTGCTTCCCCTTGTACTGATCCTGACCCGTCACATTGACCGTCTCAACCCTGCAGCAGAGCGAGACGAGGAGGATGAGGAGGAGGAGCGATGAAGGCTCACAGCAGCAGGATGCTCTCACCTCAGAGGTGTGTCTCTCACCTGTAGATGAAGACATACTTCTGCATGTCTTCGGCCGAGGTACCCAGAGCCTTACTGGCCACAGACTTGTAGCTGAAGTCGTCATACCTCAACAGAGCAGAGAGAAGTGGACGTAAAACCACAGCACATAGCGCACACACACACACAAACGCAGACACACACACAGAGCAGAATGCAGGACTCAGCCATCAGGTCACAAGTCGGCTCCGTTTCCAACAATCAGCGGTCGGACGTCCATCCACAGCCAGTCACATGGACACTGTCGCAGAGGAAGGCGTCCAACGTGTCTCCTTCAGTTTCTCATATTTCTACCACGTTCTTCACATTTTAATGAAACCTACCAACGTCTGACCAACGAGACTGTTCAGTGCGAAGATTTGGAGCTCCACAGTGGGAAACATGTCGTTTCTCAGTCGGTTTTCAGCAGTCAGACGTCTGTAAATAAGGACCCGTGCAGCAACTATTTTAACAACTTTACGATAGTCTGAAACAACCTCTGAACGTCTGAACCAGCTAACGTGACAAGTTTAACAGGAGGGACTTTTCCTTTTTTGCAGATGACACCACTTTTTGAGGCCTATATTACTCAGAAATTGAAAAAGATGCAAACTTTGACACATTGATTGGTTAGCGTGTCAACGTCGCACTGAAAAGAAGAAATTTAACCAGACTTACTTGACAAACAGCAGAATGCAGCTGTGTCATCAGCATAGAGGGACTGTTATATGCACAGGTGAACACTTGAAACTATAGATCGCCTATTTTCCAAGTCATGTAACAGTGTGTACAAATCCCGGAAATTACAGCAACTCGAAAAACTGGATTTTTAACAGACTGCATGTTTTTCCTGTTATTACAACAGTTGATTCAAAATTTAGTTGAGAAGTTTCGACAATGGTTTAAGGCCATCTCACAGCTTAGGAGAGTATTCTAACTGACACTGACATTTTCAAAGCTTCAGACAGGAGAAACTAAAGACACAATGAAGAGTAAATCTTCAGCCTGAAAACCTGAACCGGGATTGTTTTGGAGTGACGAGTGGATGGACCTCTGGTGACTTTGCTGCTCTCCAGCTCAGAAAGGAGACGCTCACGTCTGTGCGAGGAGGGGAAAGCAGAAAACCCGGAAACTTTCCCCTTTAACCCAGGTCCAGTAATTAAAACCACATGACTTCTGAAGGCCATAAACAGGAAGTCACAGGTGGAGGAAGCTGCCGAGTCCAGCAGTCTGCTCCTGCACCGTGTGACGGGGAGACAGAGGTGGTGGAGAATCGCTGCAGTTTCTCAGTATTGAGCTGAAGAGTCAGGCTGGGCTGCTGCTGCGATTCAGTGTTTTTCAGATTATAGAAGTTTTTCCACTGAATCAGACAGCAGGATCTCCAAACGCACCTGCTCCATCGCCAAGTCAGCCGCTCCGTTTGCTCCCAAATCCAATTTGAAATCACTCCACGACGACGACGACAATAATCCATGCAGCAATAATCACAGTCATGCTCTGAACCCTGAACAGCCCCCCTCCCACATGGATCAACAATGAGAAAAGCCCCAAGCAAAACAAAGATGGCTCCAGATGAGACTCCCCACAGGGTCTCATCTGGAGCCACCAGCTCACATGCATCTGCTAGCAGAAAGCCTTCAGAACACACTAACACACTGACACCAAAGTGAGTCATGAACGGACAGGATCAGACAGAAAGCAGCTGAGCAGCAAAGCCTGGAGGCGCCGATTCAGTCCAATCCAGACAAGAAGACACGGACTGCGCTCCCCATCGGGAAACCTGTCCTCTGTGAACCTAGACGCTTTGAATTTTTTTTTTTTTTGCATCCATGATTGAGTTAGTTGAGTGGGCTATCCAGGAAGGTTGCAGGCTGGATCCCCCATCTCCTCTTGTCAAGCTGTTGAAGTGTTCTTGAGCAAGACACTGCTCCCAGTGGATGGATTGAGTACCTTGCATGGCAGCCGCCTCCATTGGTGTGTGAATCTGGGGTGAAATTCATTCACTATCTTTTCTTTTTCTGCAGATCAGGGGTGCCAAACATTGTAGTTCAGAGGTCGCATACAGCCCACTTCACCTTGAGTGGGCAGGACTGGTAAAACAGTGTCATAAATAACCTTTAAAATTAAACCTTTTCTTTGTTGTGGTGCAGAGTATTTTCACAAAAACAAAAAATAAGAGAAAATGAACACAATCTCAACAAAACCAAAGTTAATAAAACTTTCTGGTGCAAAACGAAGTGAAACGTCAAAGCTCCTGTCCGACAGCTGTTGCTTTATGCACGTTTTTGCAGCTCACCCTGACGTCATGGTTTTGAAACTCTTGTGTGCCAGTTTTGGACCACAGGCCTTATGTTTGACACCCCTGCGAAAGCTGTCACGGCACATTGCGAGCGGACGATTTCAAGCTGATCTTGGAGTGAAAACTTTACTCAGTGATAAAGGTGGAGAAGACATCGGATCCGGATCAAGCAGGTTAAGATTTCAGCTTGGGTAACACTTCATTTTGTCTGCCTGCATCTTTGTGTGAGCACGGCGTTGGGGTGTGGATGACTTTACGAATCCCCGTTTTGAAGGAAACCGTCCATGAGGCTCCAAAATAAAGTGTTACCGCTCATCACTGAGCCGGTTAGGATTAGTAAGAGGACGTAAATGAAGGTGATTTGGAGTGCTTGATTAGATCGGATGGTGTTACGCATGCTGAGAAAATCCACTGTACCTGTCAGTGGCCCTGTAGAGGCAGACAGCACACACACACATCAGTGTCACCACACACACATGCACAAACACACACACTGCTGACAGCAGACTGATCCTGTCAGAGCTCGTTCTGGTTCGACGCTACAAAATAAAGCTGCTCAGAATCACTGTTTTTCAGTAGAAAATTCAGGTAAGTTCAGAGAAAAAAAATGAGGTGAAGCGACTCTGAACAAACCAGTTTGTGAAGATGAGGAACGTTCAGAAGGAACACTGGATGTTTCTCATTGTGCAAATATCGGAAGCTGCAACATTTCAACCTGTAAAGTGAGTCTCGGAGCAGAATGAGTCTCCATCAAGATCAGCTGCTGCGACACAGCCTGCTCATACAGCCCTGACAGCTTCAACACGCTGAACAAATCCTGGATGTTTACGCACCGTTTACACCACAACGTTACAAGTGAGAACATTTTCCGTTTTTGTTTCAGACAAGTTTCTTGCTTTTACACAGCAACGCTTTTAAAGGATAAGTTCGGTTTCAACAGTTTTCACGTTGTTTATAGAACGAAGTAGGACAATATACTCACCCAGAAGGCTTTTCTGATCCGATAAGTTTTTCGGGAGAAATGTAGATCCAAAGTCGAGCTGCAGACATCCGAATACTGTTAGCCAATGGGGCATGTGTGCCGCCGGCTCCCAAAACTGCTTTAATCATCCAAAAACTCATTAGTTTCACCAATATTTCGTCATGGTCCGCTCACGCCACTCCTCCACCACAGCCCGGTGTCGCGAGATACATGCTGTTGCGGTTTTACAGATCTCTGAAGTGAATACGGTGATTAGGATGGAAACTGAAGTACATTCACCAAGAGACACAGTAGGTGGCGCTGTGCACCTAAGTTGTTGGTCACCACCCGCTCCAAAGAAGAAGAAGAAGATCTCTGCAGAGTGAATGTACTTCAGTTTACATGCTAATCACCGTGTTCACTTCACAGATCTGTAAAAGCGCAACAGCATGTATTTTGAGACACCGGGCTGTCGTGGAGGAGTGGCGTGAGCGGACCATGAGAAAATATTGGTAAAACTAACGAGTTTTTGGACGATTAAAGCCGTTTTGGGAGCCGGCGCCACACATGCCCCATTGGCTAACCGTATAAGGATGTCTGCAGCTCGACTTTGGATCTACAGTTCTCCCGAAACACTTATCGGATCAGAAAAGCCTTCTGGGTGAGAATATTGTCCTACTTAGTTCTATAAACAACGTGAAAACTGTTGAAACCGAACTTATCCTTTAAGAACTGTCACAGAAACCAGAAACCGATGCACTTAGCATGCCGGGCCAGTAGTGGGTGCTGTTTGTTTAGGTAATGAAAACACACACCTGTGCAGATTGTTGTCATCGTCCATCTGCTGAGCATGTGCAGAAGAGCGATTTACTATGAACGTCATGGACATGCACAGTAGCAGCACTTTGAAAAAGCTGAGGTCGCCTCGGTTTCCACGGTGACGGAATGGAGGCGTTTTCAAACAACAGTCCATCCAGGAAGCTGTGATCGCAACAACCGATTCAACCAATCTCTGTGAATTCAGTTTTGTCCAGAATTCACCGAAATTAATTGAATCAATCACAACTTCCTGGAGGGAGTGAAAAGGTTGCGTGTTCCGACCCCGAGCAACTAACTGATCACCCAAACCCCTACGGATGCTTTAGCGTTTTCGTTTGAAAACGTCGTCGTGTAAACAGGGTCTCAGTCAATGTTTGACTTCGACCGGCGCCCGTCAACCGCAGAACAGTTCAGACGCTGCGCTCCTCATCGCGGCGTGGAGCTGGAGCCCACTGAGGCCGACACGTCCGTATGAGCAGAGCCGGGACGAAATTCATCTGAGGTGAACTCAAAAAGCGACAAACTCACCTGTTGAGAGACTTGAGCAGAGCGGCGATGGCTTTACCGTCAGGATCGACCACGTGCTGCAGGAGCGCCAAGTCACAGCGGGACAACACCTACACACACACACACACACACCATTACAGCTCACAGACACTGTTTTTATTAGACACATAACATACACCCAGAACTGTGTGTGTGTGTGTGTGTGTGTTACCCGTGTCAGAGTGTGTATGACTTTGTAGCTCTTGGCCTTGTTTATGGTGAATCTCTGGACATTGTAGGAGCAGATGGTGAATCCTGAACTGGCTGCTGTGCAGATCAACAGTGTGATCCAGAGGAGGAGCTGAAGAAGATGGGGAGAGCGCCACCTCATGGCTGAACCTGGCGGTGAGATGAAACAGTCTCAGTATGACAGGAAACTCACGCCGTGCAGGGGGGGCTCAACCCGTGGCTCTCAAACTCCATGAAGCTCTCAGGATATTCCAGCGAATAAACATTTTAATTTCATTTTGATTTTATTTGCAAATAGTCTAATCCCCAGGCTAAAAGGAGAAAAAGAAGGGAGACCAATTAAAATGGCTAGAAAAGCTGGATTTATTAAGAAAAATAAAAAACAGGAAAACTGTTCAGACTAAATTGATTAAAATTAGTGTAGCTTTTCTGAGGAAACAGGGAAACATGAAGGAAAAAGTAAGAGAAAAACAAAAAAGGAGAAAAACATTGAAAAAAGTAAGAAAAATAACAATGAACCGGGACAGAGCAACAGAGCTCAGATCCAGGAGGAAACGCCCTGAAGATGAGCTGTCGACACGTCAAAAGAATGAAATGAAATGAAAAACAGATGTTACTTCCCCTTTTCAGCTAGAGTAGAAGTACATGACAGGCAGGCAGACTGATCGATAAAAACAGTCTCACTGCTGCAAAACACAGTTTCACATATTATGAAACTGCTGTGAAACAGTGAGTCACTTTATTGACTTTACTGCTCCGAGGCCCACAGCAGACTCATGGAGATGTTTGAGCTACTCTGGTCAGGTTTTAGATCAGCATAGAGACATTATTCTATCATAAATAGAGAATAATCTCTGCTCTCAGTTGCAGATTGGGGTTAATCTGAGAAGAGAACGGCGCGAAGCAGCTGTCTGGTTGGACTGGTTGGACAGAGGGGAGATAGATGGTGAACGTGTTGAGGCATGAAGCGCCGGCGGCTGAAGCTCAAACGGCCTCCTCAGCCCTGCGTCCAGCTGCGACTTCTCTCTCTCACACACACACACACACACGATCCCATTGATCCGAGGCCGTGCCGTTCTGAGGCTAAACGTGGAGATCTGCTTCACGCAGATAAAACATGGAAGAGAACATCAGTCTCACACTGACTCCACCAATAAAAAAACACACACAGTCACACGTGTGTCAGTGTGTTTCAGTTCTGACTCCTCCCAGGTGCAGCTGGGTGGACCAGAACAACAACTTCACATAAAAAAAGACACACGGAGTTCTAGATAAAACAGCTGCCGCCAAAACAGATTTAAATAGAGCTTCTGTCACAGGAAAACCACAACCATACAGCATTATCATAAAGACCAGGACACACTTACATCAAGTCCCAGACACAAGATAATTTCAATCCCTGTTTGCGTAGCAGAATTTCAAAAGAAAAACACCGTATTTGCTTTTTTGTTTCAATTGCGTCTGCAGTGCCTCTGAGCAGAGCAGTGCTGTCATGTAAACAGACCCCTGAAACGCAGTGGAAGTTTTGCGTTTTTGCTTGAAAACTTTGCCATGTCCAAGAAGTGATTGGAATTCTTTAATATTGCAGTAACCACCTCAGTGTTCCTTTAAAAAAAAAAGGTGACTATTAATGATTACCTGAATGCACATAATCTATAGGGTAATCTTTTGGCAATGCCACATTACGTTTCGGGTTAGTGGTATGTTGTGGTGGCTGTCAAAAGTTGTCTCCAGTACAAAGCAGTTGTGTTAAGATGACTTTGTTTACTGCTGCAGAAGGAGTGACTCATCAACCCCAAACAAACTAATCAGTCCAAATCATGGAGTATTCCCTTCCCATTGATGGATATAACTTCACCTGAATTCAGTCGGTTATCAGACTGACCCACACAGAGCTGACAGTTCAACATTAACCAAGCTGTGTAATCATTGTTGCCACCAAGTGAATGATTACTTTCTACAGAGTTTAACAGAGATCTATCCAGCTGTTTTTAACTTTTAAACATATAGTTTCAGGTTTAGGTTTGTTTTAGATGAACTGTCCATAACTTCCAGAGGACCTCTTGGGAAGTTTCCAGGTTTCCTGCTTTGATGAACAAACAGACACACCTGAGAGCTCAGAGAAACAGGAAGTGTGTTCACATGATCTCAACACACTTCAATCTGGGTCAGACACACATACAAAAGTTCAGGGTACTCAGCACACACACATCCATATACACACACACACACACAGGAACATATACTCACACACATACACACAGGTGTACCTGTCTAGATGAGTGGAGGGTCTGTGTTTCTCTGCCGCGGACGCTCTGGTTGTCTCCCGCAGGGTGGAGGCTCTCAGCCGCAGGTCTCGGATTAAACCACGCCCACTCCAGAAACACCTTCCTGCTGTCCCAGGTGAGCCACGCCTCCTGCCTCATTACCTGCGCTGCATTCAGAGACTGCAGGACATCTTAAGGTTATCGAGCGTAGATGTGGAAAGAGGTCTTTCCCCAAAGAATTAATCAAGTATGATTATTTCATTGTGTTTTTAATAAACCCATTAATTCATCCATCCATTCATCTTACAAGGCTAACCCCAGATAAATATAGGTAGAGTGAAGGCACACACCTGGACAAGTTAGTAGCTCATCACAGAAATGATGAATATGAAATATGAATGAAATAAAGTTTGTCTGCACAGCAAAATCCAGTAACCTGCCCGGTCCAATATGGCGGCGCTGTTGACGTACCATTCGGCAGACAGTATGGCGTCCCTGTGTGTTTCCCCATGACGGACCCATGTCTCCCTCTGCTGGTCCGAACCGAGAACTGCGTTCGAGCTGCGCATTGAACCGGACCTCCGGAGCTCCTCCTGCTCCTCCCGGCCCGCCTCCTCCTGCTCCTCCTGCCGGGGAACAGTTTGAGGAGTCGGGTTCCGGAGCTCCGCGGTGAGAGTGCTTCACTTGTCCGTGGAGGCACGGAGCAGCCCCGGAGAGCCGGACGGACTCTACTCTCCGCGGGCAGACATGGACTGAGGGGGCCGGGCGGAGTCCGGCTGGAGCCCAGGGTGAGTGTCCCGGACCCCGGGGGGAGTTGGAGTGGGAGTTCGGGGCAGGCGGCTAGCGCTCGGTGCTAGTTAGCTGCTAGCGCCGTTAAATAGGTTGACTTTGCCTTACCCGGCAAGTCGTTAGGAGGCTAATCGGAACCGATTTAGTCCCGGTTGACATAAAGTTAAGGTGAGTTGTTTGACGTGATAATATCATTTTAGCTGACTGTCAACTCTGTGAACATCAACAACAAACATCCCTGAGTTTCCCTGAAGAACTGAATTTTATACCTTTAGCTAATTACTGATATTTAGTTTTGTCTGTTTCTCTTCTTGACTCGTTAAATCGGTTATTTGTGGTCTGCTTTTCAGTTTTATTTCCTTTATGTTGAGTTTATACCACTTTTTAGTTTTAGTGATCTTTTTTTTATATTAAAGCATCAATAATTACATTTTAATTACATTGTAATTACATTGGAGTAGCTCATTTAGTGTGTGTGTGTGTGTGTGTGTGTGTGTGTGTGTGTGTGAGAGAGAGAGAGAGAGAGAGAGAGTGTGTATTAGTAAGATCATGTGTGTGTGATGATGATGATCATGGAAGTGTGTGTGTATGATGGTAATTAAGGATAGTGTGTGTGTGTATGAAAATGTGTGTGTGTTGGGTGTGTGTGTGTGTGTGTGTGTGTTTGATGATGATGGTTATGGTAGTTTGTATGTTTGTTTTGTTTTTTTGTTGGTGTTTTTGTCTGAGATAAAGAGTGTGTGGTTGATGGTGATGTTCGTTAAAATCCTGTGCGTGTCTGTGTGTGTGTGTCATATTGTATGTAAGTGTGTATGATGATGGTTATGATACTGTGTGTGTGTATGCTTGTGTGTTCCCTCTCTACATTATGAATGAGTGACACATTTTCCAGTGGGAGGAGCCGGAGGCGCTGTAACTGGAGAAGCTCCTCCTCCTCCTGCTGCTCCCGGCGCGGTGGTGCAGTGTGTCTGCTCTGCTCTGTCCTCACTGACCTGAATCCCAGTTTATACGTGGATTCAAACTGAAGCTATGCTGACCCGCCAGCAACTAAATACTGAAGTGTGCAGTATTCATTGTGGATTACTTCAGGGCTGTCGGGAAGATTTGATTTATTAATGTTTGATTCCTCAGGAGGAATTCACATCATGTCCATGTGGCTCATAGACATGTACTGTAGCAGTCATAGGAAGACTTGTGTGTGCGTGCGCATATTTCCAGATGTTCAGATTAAATATCCTCCCCTGTGACTCCTCCCCCCTCCCGTAGCCCCTCCCCCATGCGTCATGGCGTCTCGGCTGCTGGACCGACTCAGACGCTCGCTGTTCAGAGACGGTCAGGGGGCGGGACCCGAGGAGCAGGAGGAGCAGCCGGAGGAGGAGCGGGCGCCGCCCAGGGAGGAGCGCTGGGAGGCGGAGCTGGAGGAGGAGGAGGAGTGTGTGAGCGAGCGGCTCGGAGGAACGCTGTGCTTCGACGCTGCAGGAGGTGGAGGAGCGGAGGATGGAGCTGAGGGCGAAGACTCGGGGCCGGACAGCGACTCTGACTTCTTGGGAGAGTCGATGGAGGACGGCTTGAGCAGCACTGGTGAGACTCCCCTCTGTAATCTGATACTCGTCTGTAATCTGATACTAGTCTGTAATCAGACACCACTCTGTAATCTGACACTCGTCTGTAATCTCATACTAGTTTGTAATGTGACACAAATCTGTAATGTGAGTAACTCTGGTGGAGAGACAGTAGACTGTAATCCTGTTGACTCTATTCTATAATCTGATATTAGTCTAATCTGACTCTGGTCTGTAATATACCTACCTGTCAGAACAGGCCCCGCCTTCATTATTAAAGGGAATAAATGGTTTCCTGTCTCCTCCTACCCCTCTCGCCTGCCTGTGCAGACATGAGTCCCGTCAGCCCCTCGCCATCTTCCCTGCTGACTCGACAGATCCAGGAGAGCTGGCGGAGCCTGCGTGGATCCGGAGGGGTTAGCCCCGCCCCCTCTGCTCGGCGCCAGGTGGACTTCTTGCTGTTTGAGGTGACGGACGCCAACGTGGTGCAGGACGGATCCTCCAAATATGTGGTGGGCTGCTTCGGATGTGTCTGAGATCACTTTCTGTCAGGACGATGAAAACACACCGTGTGTTTGAACTGACCGCTCTGTGTTTCTGTAGCTGTACACCGTCCACGTCATCCAGTCCGGCGGCAGCGATAAGACTCCAGCCGTAATCACTCGCCGTTACTCGGACTTCCAGCGGCTCCACGCCACGCTGCGCCGTCACCATGGAGACCAGATGGAGCGCGTCTGCTTCCCACGTGAGTAGAGGGGCGGTGGCGAGCTGCGGCGCCCAGGAAATCCCAGACAGCACCAACGCCGTGTTTTAACGCTTGCAGGAAAAAAGCTCCGCAAGAACTTCACGGCTGAGACCATCGCCAAGCGCAGTCGGGCTTTCGAGCAGTACCTGTCACACCTGTGTGCGTTGCCCGACCTGCGGGGGGCGCTGTGCGTACGCCACTTCTTCTACCTGAGCGACTTGCAGACGGCGCAGCTGCTCATCAGGTACGCAGGTGCAGACGCTCCCATGTCCTACAATGGGCAGAGCACCTGAATGCCTCCTGACCATATTCTTCCCACAGGGTGGGAAGTTACCAGGATGCTTTGGGGCCGCTGCTCAACGCCAAGAGGCTGCAGCACAAGCTGGGCTGGGCCTGTTGCCATGACAACCAGTCCCAGGCCGCCCCCACCTCCAACTCCTCATCGCATTGGTTCTTCACGCTGGTGGGGCTGTCGTTCTGCTTCCAGGAGGCAGAGCAGCTGGAGGAGGCCCGGGATCACTGTGACCACGCCCTCCACGTCCTCACGCCCGCGCTCGCTCACACCGGCGGCGAGGATAGGCCCCTCCCATCGGACGGGAGGCCACACCCACTTCTGCTGCCGCTGCTGCAGACGGTGGTCCGGCTGTCGTGGCAGACCGGGCAGGACAAGCGGCAATGGGAGGAGCTTCTGCACCAGCTGGAGGAGCAGGGGGCGGGGCTAGACAATCACCCAACCGTCAAAGAGTTTCTGGTCAAACATAATCTGCAGGAGGGCGACGACTGAAACCACCACGACGCAACGCAGACAATCAGGCTAGCAAACTTGATACAAGCACCACGGATCTAATTCCGTATCTGTGTTACAAAATTTCAAAACATGGTGAGAAAAAGTTATTTTCAAGAAGAGGAAAGATATATTTTGAATTAAAAGGGAAATGAACTTGTAAATGTGGACTTTTCTCCATTAATCTTGGAGAACATATTACCGTTTCTGAGTCTTACGACACGCCTTTCATGTACGACGCAGTTCCCGGTTCTCGGCACATCTGTGTGTAGTGTGTATGACTTATCTGAGCGTACCAAGTTAACTCAAGTCTGCTGCACTTCGTAAACCGCAAGCGTCAAACATCAGGTCAGTAGTGCTAATCAGGAGTAGATGAGGGACTCAAACAAACGTGAATGAGAGGAACCAGAAAGAATGTATTCAGTAGTTTGTATTTATGCTAGCAGAAGTGGCGGGGCTATTAATGTCTACTGCATGCGGCCACTAGGGGGCGATCTGAGATCTTTAGGCACCTTCTCTGCTTTTAATGTGTCTTTTTTATATATAAAAAAAGTTTTTTTTTTACAAAAGGAAATAAGAATAAAGAAAGTTGGGGCTGAACTGTGGTACTGTAGTGAGAAGGTTCTGGGTTCACATCTGTGTGGAGTTTGCTTGTTTGACCCACGCTTGTTTGGGTTCACTCTGGTTTCCTCTGTTGGTCCAAAAACATCCGCGTGAGGGCGACCCCCGAAGGCCCCATTTCCACGACAGGGTTTAAAGAAAAACATTGTTTCTGCATTTTCGTTTCAGGAAAGTTTGATTTTGACACAGCAGTGTTCTCAAAATGATTTCCGTTTACATGGAAATGCTGGAAACGACGTAGTAGCATGTCAGGCCACTAGAGGGTGCTGTTTTTTTGTTTTTTGTTTTTTTTGGAATGAAATCTCTCAAAAAATTTGCACAGAAAACAGACTGTGGCCAGAAGAATTGCTGAAGATTTTTTACTATGGCTGCTGTGTGCGTGCGCAATGGCAGCATGTCTGCCGTCTCCACGGAAACAGAGCGTTTTCAAAAATTAGCGTTTTCCTCCATTTCCATGGAGACAACGTTAGAGTGTTGTGAAAAAACTGCATTGTCTCCTGTTTTCATGGAGACACAATTGGAGTGTTTGTTCAGAAAGTTGCATTTTCTCTTGAAATTGTTGCAGTGTAAACAGGCCCTAAACTGCCTATAGATGCGAATGTGAGAGTGTGTGTGTGTGGTTTGTGTCTTTCTGTTTGCCCTGTGATGGACGGGCGGCCTGTGTGGAGTGTGTCCTGCTTTCACACACAGTCAGCTGGGATCGATGAGCTGGTAAAGAAGGATGGAAAAAAAATGTGTTAAATAATGTGTTTATATCAGGAATGTATGTGACAGCATAACACAATAAAATCTGTGATGAAAGTGTGTGTGTGTGTGTGTGTGTGTGTGTGTGTGTGTGTGTGTGTGTGATGTAACATTGTGAGCAGCAGGGGGCGTCGCCCTTCGCCTCGTGATAATGGGGTTGTGAAGGATGCTGTCCTTTATGTAGCGTCACCGTGGTGACTGAAGGGGGGGGGCAGGAGCTGAGACATCAGCTGCCGTGGAAACGTCGGTTACCCCGGCAACGGTCACGGAGCAGGACCGAGTGGTGGGAGGTGTCAATCACGGTCGTCATGGTAACCCCATCACAGCGGCAGCTGTCAGAGTTTGAGTCATAACGTCCAGAACGAGAGTGACAGTGAGCACAGCGTCCACGGCGCTGCAGTGGTTGGCTCTGTCACCTCACTGTAATGCTACTGGCGTTTGATTCCCTTTCACGAGGCGTTGCTAAAGGCCTCAGAGACGCCGACGGTTTGGAGCGGTCCAGATTCACCCATATTCATCTGGACCTGATTCTTTAGATGTCACATTTGTTTGGACATTCTGCTTCTGATCCGATTGAGATGAAGAGCTGCGGAGTTGGACCCGCATCACCAAGACCCATAACTGTAGGAGCCGGTGACAGGAAGTGAGGTCACACCAAACAGGAAGTCGAGGGACAAAGTGTAAGATTCAATCTAACAGGCGAAAAGGAAGTAGAGATGCAAGAGACTGGAGGCGGTGACACCAAACAGGAAGTGGACACAGAGCTGTGGGTTTTCATTACGTTTTTACTGGATTTCTTCGGGTGATTCAGACTAAACACATGTACAACTTCATGTACATTTGTCAGGTTACAGCATTAACACGCGCACACACACATGATCGGAGCGGTGACACGGCTCTTTTACCCAACTCCAAGTCACACACACCTGAGGATAGCTGTTGTTTCAAGGTGTGTATGTGTGTGTATGTATGTGTTTCTGTTGTCTGAAGTCGGTTAAACATTGTGTCTGATTTAATCCACAATGACTCGTTTGGTTCCTTCAGTGCGAAACCCACAGACTGATTCTGTAAATAACCTGTTTGAGAGACACGTTAAGTTTCAGATCTCAAAAGTGTTAAATCCACGTAGTTCGACATTTCTAACTTGTTAAATATTGGTTTACAATCAACTTGTACTATTGATTATTTCTATCAGTCAAACCAAATGTCAATGTATGAAGTCTTGTTGTCATGGGCCTGGTGTTTAGTTTAGTTTAGTTTATTTCATATTGTTGTAAAAATAAAAACAAATCAGGTCAAACAATACAGAATAAATTTTTCAGTTGCTTGAGAGCAGAAGGAAGAATAAATGCATCTGATGTGCCCCTGTATCATACAGCGATATTCTTCAAACATAAAAAGAAACAATACATTTCACTGAACAAACAGCAAACAACAACAGAAATAAAGTCTGAGCGGCCAGCAGCTGCTCTCACCCTTAACAGGTTTTGATTAGTATTACAGTGATTCTTTGTATTTCAATAATAACCTGGATTGTATTAGTTTTTTGAATGTGATGTGTCAGTTATGATCTTTTGATTGTTCCATAACTGGACCGCTTGTACTGAAATGCAGCGTTCTGTCATTTTGGTTCTAACTGCTAGCTTTGTGAAGATTTCTCTTACTTTTAGCTTACATCTTGGTAAACTTCTACAACTGTTTTCAGCATGTATCAACAACTTTACATGTGTGGACTGACTACTACAGGTTAAAGACAGTTAACTGTTTGGACAAATCCCTGATTCTGCAGATCAGCTAACTGGAGCAGCTCAACAGAAAAGAAAAGCTTGAGGTTGTCAGAACTGTCAGTTTTTATACAGATGACACAACATTTTAAAGCTGCAATGTCCCTCACGTCAAAGATGATGCAACATTTTTCACACGTGAGATATATTTAGTGTATGGAAAGTATTCAAAATGTGAAGCAGAACTGCAAGCTGGTGTAGTGGTTATCGCTCTGGCGTCACAGCGAGACAGCCATGGGTTTGAAACTGGGCTTTCTGAAGATGAATAAAAATATGGAGGTTGTAAAGTTGTCAGATCTGAGAATTTTAAGACAAAAACTTAACATTTCTCACAAAATCTGCAGATTTGCCTGAAGTTTTCTCAAATGAAGAACAACATGAAGAAATCTGACAGATCCACAGAACGATTCCTCACCCGGACAGATGGTTTCGCGCTCACATCACCCACTGTCTGAATTAACAAGCAACAGTTAATGAGCTGCGTTCACAAGCCGTCTGCAACACTGTAGTGTGTGACGGGCAGGAGATCAAATATATCAAAACTACTGTGTTTAGAAAAATCATTTACAACACGCGACCACACTGATATACACATCTGGAGATTGTCAACAAAGTTACAGTTTCTCTTTGGCTAATCACGACATACACACACACACACACACACTCCAGTCTGGCCAACCTGAAATCGCTCATCAGGGTTTTTTTCTCTCCAAACGTTAAGAAAATAAACATTTCTCTTGTAACAAAGTGCATCGAACACTTTAATCACGTGACTCCTCATCCTGATTGGATGTCAACTGTCTGTGCAGAGTGGCACGGCGCCCTCCTGTGGTCATGCGATCATGTGATACAGCGCCACCCTGTGGCCGGTGGAGGCCGCCGACTGTTCCGGTGTGAATCACCATATCGCATCATCACAGTGTGTTGCCACACATCGGGAGCTGAAATGAGCGAGCATCTGTAAACAGATTTGCTTTGTCCTCGACAGCTGCATGCTAGCTTAGCTTAGCATCAAGCCTGGAAACAGCTGGAAACTGTTAGTGGAGCAAGTCGCGCTCAGAAACCTCTTTTACCAGTCCCTTAGATGTAGGACATACAGGGAAAACCACTAAGACATTGTCTTCAGTGAGATTAGACAGAAACGAGAATGAAATAAAGACTCAGAATAAAAGCCGGATTTTAAGATCTGGGGCCAAAGTTCAATTCCCGAGTCACATCCATGGGGAAAAGAAGAGTCTTTTGAACCGGAGCGACTGTTTTATTCAGAATCTAAAAAACATGATTTCCTGAACTTAAACCAGGTGTTACCACGGCAACCAGCCCTCAGTGTACTATTTTTCAGAGTGACACCAGCATCACCTATTTAATGTTACAGTCAACAATGTTTGTATATTTCGTTGATGAAGGCCTAGAAAGTGACCCAGGTGGTAGATCCTGTCCGTCCATACTGATAAAACAGACGTCAGTGGAGTCAGATTGACTACATCTTAATTTAAATTCTGATGTTGTAAGCGACCCTTGTTAACAGTTTCAAGATGATTGCATTCTGTATGTTAAGCTCTTCTAACCTGACTCTAATGAATGGAAATGGTTCATGCACTGGGAGGCCCCGCCTCCTGTGGTGCAGAGGATTGTGGAGACTGGTACTGGCAACCTGTAGACATCTTGATCAAAAAGACCAAAGCAAACCTATGTTCCCTCTCTGTGCAGTCAGTCTGTTTTCAGCTGATTTTTTTTTTTTTTAAGTTTTTTTTTTTTCTAGTTTTTGGTTAAAAAAGTTTCAGCTGATTTGGTTTTGTTCATGTGAAAATAAACCTGAAATTTGAAAATAACCCATATATAGTTACAGCATCTTTGGGGGGCGATGGGGCCGGGGGGGGGTTACTGATGAAACCTTCAGACCTACAGTCAGAGGAATCTCATCCCGTGTCTTCAGCTGGATTCATAAGATCCTGCAGGAGGATGTGGGTCTGAAGCCTCCGGCTCAGAGTCAGCAGGATCCACAGCACCCTGTTGCCTTGCGGCACTTTTCAGTTGTACTGTTCTTGTTTTGGACTCAGACCATCTGATTGGAGGAGGACTATTCCCTCCTGCTCCCTTGACTTGTTCTCCAACCCAAACTGTCTGTGACATCCTCAGTTTGGTTGGACTGGTTCTGGGCTGGACCCAGAGTGGAGATCGAGTCTGCCGGTGAAGCTGAGTATAGTAACAGGATGGAAGCAGTCCTATATTAATATCCAGAGACATTTAGTAGTGAGGTTAGGGTACTGAAGTCGTAGTGAACCAGCCAGAGCACTGCAGGTACATCACACTGAAGTGTTGTTCTGGAGCTCAGATGGTGGTGCAGTGGAGCTATATAGTACAGTGGACATGCCTTGTGATGCAGTCGTACAGCTTTGCAATGTTGCAGTGGCGCAGCACTGCGGTGCTCAGATGATGGTAGAGAGAAGCTATAGTGGAGTGGTTTTATAGTTCTGCAGTGGAAAGGTACATGCAATCAGTGCACTGGTGTAGTGGTGCTGTGCTAAGATGAAAGTATAGTGAAGGATTTCAGTGGATCTGCCATGCATTGGCATGGAGCAGTGGTTCTATGATTGTGTGTTGATGCAGTGCAACTATAGTGGATAAGGTTTGACAGGGCATTGGATTGTTACAGTCGTGCGCTGCAGCAATGGTACAGCCATGCAGTGGGGCAGTGGTGTGATGCTCAGATGCTGGTCCAGTGGAACATTGCAGTGATGCATTGGAACAATCATACGGCGATGCATTGATATCGTTGTTCAGTGGTGCAGTACTAAAATATTGGTGCAGTGGAGTGTTGCAGCAGTTTTTTCGAGTAGTGGTTCTGCCATGCAGTGGTACATTGGTGCAGTGGGCCAACAGTGCAGTGAAGTTGAGAATTGTGGTGATGGTGTGTAGAAACGATGTATGCAGTCATGCAATGGTGCGGTGCTCAGACGGTGGTGACAGACAGCAGCGGACTTGGACACAGCTGCCCGTCACTCTCCACCCGTGTGCCATGGGTCAGCAGCTCCTCCACTGTGGTCCAGTCATCCAGCAGCTTACTGTTCCTCAGCCGGTTCTGCTTCAGGTGGCTCAGCTCCAGCACCGTCTGAGAGGACAGTGCTCCCTGCCCCATCCCACCTGCCTCCTCCCCACCACTCCTCCTCTCACGTTGTTGCCGTGACAGCGCCAGGTGGCGCCTCCTCTCTGTGCGGCTGCAGTATCGCCCACCCCACCGGCCATCGTCCCCCTCCTCCTCCCCTCGCATGCCTCCCTCTCCTCGCACCTCCTCATCTGTCGTGACTTCACTGCGCTCCCTGGCCAATCTGTACGCTCTGGCTCTGAGCAGCTGGTTCCTGACTGATTTCTGATTGGACGGCCTGGAGCGAGGCGAGGGTGGCGAGCACTGGCTCCGTTGTGGAGCTCCCAGAGTGCTGTAGAAAGGAGTTCCAGGACCTCCTTTTGGTTTGCTGCTTCGACTCCCCAGTGTCTGAATACCTCGCCAGTCAGATGCCCCGCTGGACGCGGAGCCTGGACTCCTGGAGAGTGAGTCCTCCTCCCGGCTGCGGGAGGGGCTCTGCTGATTGGTCAGACTGGTCCGGTCGATGCTCAAGTGGGAGGTGGAGTGACAGTTGCTGGGATAACTGGCCCTGCTGCGTGGCCCCATGGTGTTGCCAATGGGGCCCTGTTGGCTGCCAGGAAGCGGTGCACTTGGATCCGTCATGTTGGGGTGACTCGCTCGACGGCGCCGCTGCCCTTCGCTCAGGTCTGTTATTGTTCGACTACGTCCCGGAGCATCGATAGTCCCACCTCCTCCCTGCTGCTCCAACCACAGTGCCCGCCGCTGGCATGGTTCAGTACGACAACCTGCAAACAAGGACAGGAAGTCAAATCCTGACATTGTAACTGTACCAACATGGTTTGTGTTGGTTGTGGATGGTGACGTGCTTATGTACTGACCGATGGAGGGCGATGGTGGTGAGCGGTGGCGAGGAAGCGTGGGGCTTCTCTCAGCTCTGTGGAAGTGCACTGTGGTGGTAGTGCTGTTACCCACGGTGCACCGGGATGCCTGAGGCCCTCCGCTGTGGGTCACAGGTGTCGTCTCAGGGATGGACTCCAGATCCCAGCGTCCTCTCTGCTCTCCGGGCGAGTGGCCTGAGCGGAGATGGTGGGACTGCCGGTGTGCATGGCCAACATGAATCTTGTGCAGGCGGCGGTGCTCGCCAGTGCTGACACTGTGGAAACCCGAGTCGCTGGGCTCCGAGGAGATCAGTGACTCTGAAGAGGATGAGGAACCCTGCGAGGAGGCAGTGTGGCCCGGCAGGGAAGACATGGCATCTGTCTCAGCTTCAGAGAACGGCATCCGGTGATGTGGGCTATCAGGGCCGCAGCCCAGGCCACTATCCAGCTCACTGAGAGGAAGGTAACCGAGAGGAGGGTCAGGCCTCCAGGGAGAGCGATAATCCGGCTGAGGAGAGTCAAAAAATCGAAGGTAAATCAGACCTGACCGGAATAACTACAGCAGTCAAGAAAGTTTGGGACAATGAGTGAAAAGAGAACATTTACTTGTCGGGGGAAGTTCTTCTGTTCGATCTCCTCTGCACTGTAGCAGCCAACCAGACAGTTCTCTGAGTTGGGCTGGTACGGCATCATGTCTGCCCCCTGCAGGACCAACAGAACTGCATCAGGGTTTCTCAAGACTATAAAGTCGCTCAGATAATCACTGAGTCTCAGTGAAGTAAACTTCAAAGTGACTCACCTGGTAGTCCAGCCTGTCCAGGTGATCCAAACTGTAGGAGACACTGGGCAGGTAGCTGTTAGCTGGGTGCTGCTCACTGGATGGTCGGGGGAGGTAGCCATTGGGTGGGTAGACATCAGATGGCATCATGCTGCGAGTGCTGGCAGGGTACATTTCAGGAGACACAGTCATGTGACTGTAGTACGGCCTGCGAGGGGGACAAGATCACGCAATGTCTGTTAGCATGATTTGAACACATGATGTCTTGCATCATTCGTAGACAATATGAGTTTAAATCTATTCCATTCACTTCACATATTTCACATACTCCACCTGATATGGAGGGGTAATGGATACAGGCGTATAAAGGATTGGTCATCATGAGGAATGTCATGTCACCCGCTAATAAAACAAATGAACTGGCAGCACTCGTAAGAAAATACCTCGTTTACAGGGAATGCAGCATGCTTTGCTTCACGGAGACGTGGCTACAGGAGAATATACTGAACAGTGTTTCTCGCTGACCTTCGTCTCAGCCTTTGTCTTTGTCAACACTAAGTGGTGTAAGTCTGGTCTTGTGTTTGTACAAAGTCCTGGTGATTATTGCTGCTTTTGCCACTCGAATTCTCACACACCATCACAGATGTTTTGTACATTCCACAATCAGCTGTTGAAGCCAGCATGAGTGAAGTGAACCAATCGATAATCGATGAAGTCAGTCAGCGCACGAGTGCTCTTATCTTGAACCGCTCGGACTTTAATCATGTTTGTTCGATCGTGACTGCTTTCACACAATACATGGACTGTGCAGTGAGAAGGAATAAAATCCTGGATCTTCTGCATGCCAACATGAAGTATGGATACAGTTCTTCTCCACCACAATCAGTCGCTCAGACCACAACTTCATAGACCTTTACACCACCTACAGGCCAACGGAGGAAATGCATTCAATCAATACGAGGACTATAATTGATTTGTCCAATGACAAACAGGAGGCACAGGGGAGTTTTTATAAATGACTTTAGTGATGACACTGGGGGTGTTTCTTGTTGCATAACAGAAAACAATGTCAACCAAAAATGTCGGTTGCTTCTCAAGCAACAAACCATGGATCAATCAGAACATTAAAGGCTGTTTTAAAAAGAAGAAGACATTCACTGCCAAGTAGAAGAAACTCAGGGCTTTTCGGTAGGAGTTGAAAACTATGAGAAGCAGATTAAGAAGCTGAAGGCGAAGACATGCGATGATGAGAATGACAGGCCACGAGAAAGTGATACCAGGAGACAAAGTCAGTCTAGAGTTTGCTAATGTTTGATAAAACAATTTTAAACTCTGACTGTGGATCTGGCTTCCCTGCTTCCATCAATACATCCATCCATACCGCTGGTGTCTCATCTGTTGCCCTCTCTCAGTAGAGGCTCGCCCCCTCACCCACCACCGCCACCAGCCTCAGCTGACCGTCCCTTCAAACCCACAACCTTCCACCTCCCCATTACCCCAAAGAGGACTTCACCCCATTCCATCCACTCTACTGACCCCACCAACCAAATCCACTCCACCTACTCCATCCACTTCACCATTTGAGCCTCCTCCCTCCAGCTCCACCCACCCTGCGCTGTATCCGTCCCCTTGTCCGCTCTCCCCCTCCATCAGCCCCATGGCTCTCAGGGCCTCCCAGTGTCTCTCCGTTGGGACGTTGCATTCGATGGCACAGCGCGAATGCCGCCTCCTGTGGCCCCGCCCCCTCTTCTGATCCACCTGCACGGTGATTGGCTGGCCGTACTCGTCCACATAGCGCACCTCCTCCCGACGACGGCGACGAGCCTGTTCGTGATTCTGGAGAGAGGAAACAACACACATCTGTCACATCGACACAGAACTGTCCCCTTCAGACGAGGGTCTGCGTTTGGTGCCTCGTCCTGTTGCTGCACACTGGTGGAGGTCTGCTAGCTTTTTGTGGTAAAGCTAATGCTAACTCCTCTAGCTTCTAGGCTCCTGTGAAAATCTGTGAATTTTGTGCGTCCTGTGAAAGTGCTCTGCAGTCAGCCTGAGTACAGCAGCTCCGTCTGTGGCGGACTAACAGAATGGAGAACATTTCATGACTTCCTGTCGTTCTGCTGTCAGGATTGTCTGACTTTAAGAGTCACCATCCTGACACCGGCCAGCAGCGGGGCCCACGGGGCCCGCGGGGCCGCTGGCAGGTCGCAGCTGACCTCGCCGCTGCAGGGCCGCGAGGACGAAGCCGGCTTCAACGCTACAGCGTCATGTAGGTCAGGATGATGGAGGCCCCGAGTCTTTACAGTGTAAGAGCGCCGTCATGGCCCACACACACATACACACACACACACACACACACAGACACACACACAGAGTGATGTAGCCTGCAGAAGTGTGTCACACTCCGCTGCACTGTGACAGTAATGCAGGCTGAAGTCTCTGAGTTTCTCCCTCATCCTCTGAAACGTTGCACACAGTTACATTTAGTGAAATTCCATTACATATAGTTACATTCATTTCCGCTCAGTAGGCGGAAAACAGCAACAGCAGTTTGAGAAGTTGTGTCTGTGACTGAAACTCAGAAATGAGACTGACTTTACAGCTTGATACCGACTCTGCAGAAAGCTCCAAGTTCACCTTCTCATATCCAGTCTCACGATTCTCTCATTCACACATTTATTTGATGAATCTCTCAACTGTTTTTAAATTCTCTCATTATTGTCTCAGGACAAGGATGTGAAGGTCATGATTTTTCCCATGATTCTTTCACCATAATCTCAAGATACTTCTGTGATTTTCACATTTCTGCCACTATTCTCTCATTATTATTTGATGATTCACTCATGATTTTCTCAAGCTGGGTTTAGTGCTTCTCAGAAAGCTTTTTTATGATCAGTTCATTTTCTCTTTGAGCCTCTCACGATTCTCAATATTCTCATGATTTCTTTCTGATTTTCTTATGATACTTACATGATTCTCTCACCATTCTCACTTGATTAGATCGTCACCTTTCTCTAAAGATTCTTCTGCCATTCTCTGATGATTCTCTCCTGATTTTCACTGTTGTTGTGATTCTTTCAGGATTGCTTTTATAATTCTGTCATGATTCTCACATGACCTCTCAAAACTTTATCATTATCATCCAGTGATTTGACCGTGTTCTCTCATCCTTCCCTCCTGATTCTGCCATTACTTCTTCACTATTCTTCTTGATTTATTTTATGATATCTCATGAATCAGTCATGACTCCCTCTGTATTCCCACACTTTGCGATCCTTTTAAGATTCCCTCATGATTCTTACACTAATCTCTCACAATTCTCAACAGTCTCTTATGATGGTTGTTACTCTCTCATGATTGATAAACAGATTTTCTGATGGTTCTCTCATTCATCTGTGATCCTCTCATCTTTCTCTTAAGATTGTTATATTATTACCTCCTCATTCTTCTATGCTCATGCCTTGATTCTTTCACACTTCTGTTATTGTTTGATGACTAACATGATTTTCACTTCTTCTCTCAAGATTTTGATGAGTATTCCACGATTCTCTCGCGATTGTTTTAGCGTTCACTCATGATTTCACGTTTTTCTCATGATTCTCACCTGATTTTCGCAGAATTCTGCATTTTCTCGATCATGAATTTCCCATCACCCTCTCATGACTCTCACGGCTCTCTTCTGATTCACCCACGATTCTCTGACTCTCATGGTTCCCACGTTAGGACATTAGAAGTGTTAAAAGTGGAAACATTTTTTCATCCTACACCCTCAAAGCCTTCTCCTCTTCATCCTCACAGCCTGCACCTTTTCATCAACACAGCGTTCATCATCCCAGCCTCCACCCTCGGGCTGTGTTGATGGAGGCTGTTAGTTTTGGCACAGTTTGTGCCTGTGAAGGCCTCACTGAGCTGCACCATGATTATTCTGCATGAGGCATTCAGGAGCACTCTCACTGTGAAAGCACGCACGCACGCACACACACACACACACACACACACACACACACACACACCAGCTGAAGTTTCAGTTCATTTCAAACATTACAAGATTACATTAATAAATATTTGAGGTGTCATATTCTTTAATGCAGAAATCAACTTCTCTGAAATATTGATGAACTAGAATTGTTTGCATGTTTATAGTTTATCTCTGCTGTTTTGTTGCTGCCACGTCTTCTCATCATGAACTCTGAAGACAATTAATTTATATCATCTGCTAACATCCAGACTATAGAGCATCTTCCTCCACTAACATGCAGATTGTAGAGCATCTTCCTCTGACCCACACAGTGTTGACAGTTCAGCTAATGTGCAACAACAGTAGAATACAGTCATGTGACCATTATGAACACAGGACATTAAACAAAACTTTTACCAGGTAACTACTACTATTACTTTTGATCAGTAGTAACTAATATACTTTCACCACTACTTTTACAAGAATTGACACAATGCTGTGTGAGATTAATGGCTGTGTTTACAGATATAAATTAAGTGAGGCTGTTGTTTCTCTTTCTGCCCCCTCATCCTCAACACACACACACACGCGCGCACGCTCACGCACACACACGCACACACACACACACACACACACACACACACACAGCCCAGATAGCACCAGTGAACCCGAACAATGCTGATGACTGAAGGCTAAAGGCTACTGTGTGTGTGTGTGTGTGTGTGTGTGTGTGTGTGCGTTCGTGTGTGTACATGTCTACTGTGATCTAACAGAGAGAGAGAGAGCAGGTCATCTCAGCAAACGTCACATCTCATTTACTCACCCTGTCCTTCTTCTCTCCCGCCATCCTCTCACTCTCTCATCCAACATCTCACCCTTCAACACCCCCCACCCCCCCCCCACCCCCCACCCCTCACCTCCTCCCCCTCGTCCCTCAACCCTGCCGACACACCTGAAGGAACACTCACCTTAGTCCGAGTGAGACGACAACCCATCGTGCCTGCTTCCAGCTGAAGTGTGAGTGACGGGGAGGCAGGGATGGGGGGATGGATGGAGAGGTGAGGAGGAGGAGGAGGAGGAGGAGGAGGAGGAGGAGGAGAGCAGATGGAGCGAAGCTGCAGAGGAGAAGGAGGAGAGCGAAGGAGTGATAGCGAGAGAGCGAGAGTTTGGCGATCCTCGCACGCCCACCAGCTCACATCTCCAAACTCCGCTGACCGACGATCCTGGGCTCCATCAGCTGTCCTCCCAGGGAACTCCGGCTCCCATCATGCACCTGGCGCCGCGGTGTAAACAGCAGCAGCGGTCGGTGAGCAGCAGGTCCATGAAACCTCAGGAAGCAGACAGCGAATCAGAGCGCAGTGTGCAGCGAGGCAGAGGAGCCAGAGAAGCACTGATGAAGAGAGGAAGAGAGGGAGGTGAAGGGGTGAGGAGCAGTGTCTCTCTCTCTCTCTCTCTCTCTCTCTCTCTCTCTCTCTCTCTCTCTCTCTCTCTCTCTGTCTCTCTCTCTCTGTCTCTCTCTCTCTCTCTCTCTCTCTCTCTCTCTCCATCACTGCTTCCAGCAGCCAATCAGAGAGCCCGTAGTCTGGAGGAATGGAGGAACGGACTCTGATTCACTGTACGGAGCATCAATCAGAGCATCCATTCAAGATTTTCTTCCCCTTCGTGTCCGTCTCTCCTCCTCACATCGTCTCCTCTCCTCTGGCTGTTTGTGTGTGTGTGAGTGTGTGTGCCAGTGTACACAGTGTACAGTCTTACAGCTCACAGCTCTAATACGAAGCGCCCTCTGGTGACTGTGGGAGCTCGTTTCAGACCCAGCTGAGGTTCAGGTCCTTTGCTGTTTGTGTTTCCTGCCTTGTCCTCTGCGATGGCGCCATCCGTAACATCCTGAACCTGCATGAATGTCCATAGTTATGCAGATGATACACTGATGTATTTATTTCTAAAATCAGATTACACAGATCAACTAGTCAAATTAGAACCTTGTCTTAAAAACAGTAAAGCCTGGAAAAATTATGTAAACACCGAGTAGTCACACCGGGGGGTATTACTTTGACCTCGAACCTGTACTGTGAAGAACCTGGAAGTTACTGCTGAGCAGGACGTCTCCTTCAACTCCCGCATTAAGCAAGTCTGCAGCCTGCAGAACGGCTTTCTTGCTGCTGTACTGTCTCTAAAATTCACTGAGAGTGATGCTGAGTAATTAACCCATACATTTGTCACTTCCACAACTGGGAGTCTGTGGTGTGACTCTGCTGCTCCCATCATGTCTGCAGCGAGTCGATTCATGACAATCTGCATGTTGCTTTTTGGGCACTGCCTCCGATCTATCCTTCTATCCTTCTATCCATATATGATATGGGCTGGTGAAAGCAGGCAGCTGTTGGCCAGCAGGACTACGTCCAGGCAGCTGGATCTTCAGTCAAACTCTCAGGTGTCATGAGGCCACGTCGATGAAACACCAATCAAAGCTGAGGTGCCATTCTGACGACCTGCTGTGGCCTCCTGACTCTTGCTATGTATGCATCCATATTCAGCCCAGGCTCTGGGGGGAGGGATGACCTACTAAGTGTGGAGCCATTAGTACTTAGAGATGAGCGAGTGATGCTGCTGGCCAACAGATGGTGAGGGCCAGGGTACCATCACCTGCTTCAGGGATGGGCACTGGTGGTCCTTATGGACTGCAGACAGATCGGAACAAGTTCAACGTTTACTGTAGCTCTTCTTCATCAGCAAACCGAACAAAAAAACTCAGTCACTATCGCTGTAAAACATTTTGCACTGCCACTGTAACTACCAGCATGTCATTAGCTTGTTCACTAAGAGTATATAAACTCTCCTTTTTGTCAGTTTTACACCATATTTTCCAATAAGAATCACCATTTATGCATTGTAACAGTATCAACTTTGGGCATATAAACTTACTACATTGCCTCTTCGATGCTTCTGTCCAGATGGACGTGGATCATCTCCAAGAAGTCAGGAGACAAAAACACATTTTGTGACCCGGTAAGACTGGAGAGTTTCACTGCCTCCAGGTGGACAACAGGAGGAGCGACACAAAAAGAGATTCTTAGATTTTCATGAACCTTTGTCATACAGGAAGAAAATCTCAGACTTATGATGCCTGATAATTGAATCATTAACCTGAGTGATTCAGGAAACAGCAAGTCCTGTTTGCGCCAGTTAAAGGAGGTGGAACTGAAGGAAAACGGTCTTTGCAGGCTCTGAGATAACCGACTCCTCTGGGTTTGTTTGGCATCTGATTGAGCAGAAAGCCAGTTCTGACCTTTTTTAATCACATTTGTTCCGGTCCATTATCTAAATCCTGGGTGGGGCTGGGGAGGTTTGTGCATACTCTGCAAATAGCTGTTTACTCAGCTGAATGAGTCTTGGAGTTGAGCGGTGCTGCAGAGGACCCAGAGGACCTGAAGTCACCGTCCAAGCTGAAAAAGATGCAGCTCTCCAGTAACTACACAACTCGTGATCGATGTTTTGTGACTTTCCACCAAATCTAATTTATCTGGAGCCGCAAAGCACGCTGAACCTTTCAAATCAGGTGAACACAGCTTCTTCTGAAGTTTCATATTATAGATTTGAAACAAAACCGGTGTCTTATGTTGCATTTGTGAAGTTTCAATTGTAATTTAGAATGGTGAACATTTCATTACACTTTCAGCTGTTTTTGCACCAGACTGGTTTCATCATTCCTTAGAAGAGAAGAAAAGAGAAACAATGTATTGATCCAAGAAATTCCTTTAAGCATTGCTCCACACAGAATAAACAGCAAGGAAGTTTCATATCAAACAAGAAAGGATAAAATTTAAATAGGGCAATCTTAAATATTAAGATATACAACACTTATTGTAGACTAAAATGAACACAGAAAGGATTAAATTAATCACAACAAAGAAAACACTGTTTACAGGGAGGAGTTATAAGGCGTTATGACCACAGGATGGAGGATGGAGGGATATTTTAGCCATTTGAACCATTTATCTAATTTCTACACCGTTTTAATTGTTTTTTCTTCTTCCATTGTTAAGCTTTACTCCCCTTTTGAAATACCAGTCACTTTAGCATGTTTTCCCCCATTTTATTTATTGGCTTTTTAAAGCTATTTTTATCCCAAAAAATTATTTTGAAATTAAATAAAACATTTTTTATTCAATTAAATAAAAATAACATAAAATTGTTTTTTTCGGTGTTATTTAGCGAAACCTTCAGGGAGCCATTACAGAAGGGTCAAGGACCACACAAGGCTCCAGGGCCACAGGTTGAACACCTCTGGCATAGTACAAACATTTAAAAAAAATATCCTTAAAAATCCCAAAAAAGATAAAGACGTCAAATCATCTGCTGCTCTGAATTAATGAAGGAATCTCAGACACAGAGTGGCGTGTTTTCATCTGCAGCAGATTCATTCACTGAATGGTCGTGAAAAAAGAAGAAATGCCCTGACCTTTGATCCCATGCAGGAAACCGACAGCCAGTGATTTGAGCTCAGGTTGTGGGGATTCGTGTGGAACCATGTGGAACCACTAGAGGGAGCTAGTGGTAGAGCTCTGTCCCTTCAGACAGAGCTGTGAAGTCTGATCAACTTCAGCTCAGTAATCTGATGATTACTATTCTGTAATAATTGAATTGTTAGATGTATGAATATGTTCAGTGATGCAGATGGAGATTGTTATTCTCGTTGCACTGTCACTGTTTGGTCTGTAACTCTGACTTTGTATCCATTTTTCCTGATAAATCCTGCTTTTCTAAATAAATGAATAAAACAACGCTTTGATTTGATGGTGAAACTCCATCTTGAGAAATATAAAACATGAAGCAAATTATTAAATTGCCAGAAAAATATTGAAATAAAATTACAAAAGTGGTCAAGTGCGGACACTGTCGAGTTTTTCTATATTTGCCGCATGCACTGCCTTGAAATGTGTCATTCATGTACTGAAAATCAATCATCAGTAAAAAAAAAAAAAAAAAAAGTGCAACCTGCAAATGCATGCATAGGTTGATCAATACTTCATATAATGGTCTTCATATGCAAAGATTTGTGGAAAGACAACAGTTTCCGCTCATGCACGAGAACAACATCCAAACTCCACTCATGGACTCCATCCAGGGATATTCCTGCTGTGACACCAGGGCTCACCACTACACCACCGTGCAGGATGTAGCTCTATAACAGCCCCGTCATGTGTGGACATGCAGGCTGATCATTCAGGCTGCAGATTGTCGTTTCGTATGAATGTGATCTGCCTTCAGTCACTCGCCTCCTGCCAGCTGGAAGCATCTGCATCCACAGCTGCTCTGTGGAGAAAACCAGAATCACAGCAAAGCAGGGAGGAAGACAACAGGCCGGAGAAATGAGACGTTCTCTGGATTCATTTTTTAAGGTGTAGTCATCTATGCTTTTCTCCCAACAACATTCATCAGACATTATACAATTAATTTAATGCAAATAAACTTGATTTTAAGAAAAAAAAAACATTTGGAAAATAAAAGAAAACAGAGAAAGAAGTGAAATAGGGTAACAAAACAAGCAACAACAACAAACAACAATAAAGCTGCAAATAATAAAAATGTGAGCGGTGACATGGAATCATTTTCACATAAATACAATTTTGATAACATCAGTGTTTCCTATATTCAGTTCAACTCAATTCATATACCACTAAAAACAACACGAGGTGTCAAAGAACTTTCACAGAAAAACCAACAATTAAACGTGAAGGAGACGGTGGAAAAGAAAAACTATTTTAACAGGAAGAAACCTGCAGAACCAGACTCAGAGAGGACTAGTTCCAGTCGGGGTTAGGAGGGTTCATTTCTGAGCAGAACCTTTTAGTAGTTCAGCGATTCCTCTCTGATCTCCTCTGTGAAGGTTGATGGGAGTTTTTCCTTGGTCATCTGGCTAAAACCGATCACATTCCTGATGTGGTGATTGATCTGTTTGTCTTCTGAAGAGGCTCAGGTGATCCTAAAGTGTCTGAACATGTTTGTGAGTCTCCAGTTTGGGAGTTCACTGTGTCAGTGTGGGCCTGTCGGAGCGTTTCCTCTCGGTGTGAGTGGCGGTACAGTCTGGCAGCAGCAGGAACAGGTTTACTGCAGGTTACAGGACCAGACTGGCACCGATCAGCCTGACAGGCGGTCATGTGGAACCCTGCAGAGGAGCGGACGCCATCCAGCAGGAAGCCGAAAACAGGGGAATCGACACACACACCTACCACGGGAATTTACCTCACACGTTCGGGCGTGGGGCTCGGAAAGGCAAGCTGACCTCCCGCCCTAAACGTGGGGTCAGGGGTTGAAGGGGGCCACATGTGTTCGCGGCTTGTTTTCTTGTGTCACTTCCAGAGAGGCGGCAGACGAGGTGTAATCCGGGGATTAGGGCGGTCTGGGAGTGGAGCCTGAAATGAGTACTGTCAGCGGAGGCGGCGGCTGTGGTCGGCCGCCGTGTGCTTCTGTTTAGACAGGAGTCCCGACACGTACTGTCATCTCCTCTAATCACCACAGCAGCTTTGCAGGTGCATCAGTCAAGAGTCCCGTTTCAGGACTGTGTCTCTCAGCGCGGTCCCACTTTGTGGAAATACACTGGATAAACTCAGAAAGACTCCCACACTGCTCTCTGGACACAAACATCCGACTGATGGTTTGGTTCATTGCAGCGGGCAATCAGAAGTGACAACACATTTCAATTTAAATGGATTATGTAAAGTTAATATATTTCCTTTGTCTTGAATCAGCAGTGTCAAACATAAAGCCGGTGGGCCAAAACTGGCCCTCAAGAGGCTCCAGTCAGAAGCACCAAGAAAATGGTGCAAAAATCAGAGAAGACATTGAATTTCGGACTTTGGACTAAATTTTGTGCTTGTCAGAGTTTTCACTGCACATGTCTCCAGAAGGTATAAACTGACTTTCTGTTGGGATTTTGGTCATTTTTGGTACGAATTGTTTGTTTTTTGTGAAAATACAGACATTTTCATGATGCATCATTTGCACCACTCCCATGATGTTTGTTCCCAATATAAAGCATTATTAAAGATGACGATAAAGAAATGGAACACTGACTAGCATAGCTTCTGAATTTCATATAATTTTTACTTACAGATGGTAAAACACTCATTTAAGGCCCTCAGAGTCAAAAACATAAAGATGTGATATGATATTGATTAGTTTCTCCAGAAGCCCGTCACAACAGGAAGTATTATCATGATTACTTGGTGCAATAAGGTTTATAAAATGATATTAAAGGAGTATTTCAGCACTTTCAGTGTTGTTCTTCCATTTCATTTCCACTGTTTGACACAGCTATCAGATTTCTCAACTAAAAAAATTACATTTATATCAATAGTTGTGTCTGTAAAATGCAGATCTCTATAATTTGTAATTTTTTGGGTCAATAAAAAGGATGAATCTGATACTCAACAGCAACATTCATAGCAGTCAGAAATAGTAAATTTATCACAGTGAGGGGTCATTTTTCCTCTTATTAATGCTTCGATGTGATTAATTTGTGAGTTGAATGTTCTTTTCCATGTAAACGGAGGACTTCTACATTGTTTTTGTTAATGTTAGGAATAGTTTTGTGAGCACAGGTTTTCTTGGCAGGTTACCAGCTGTCAGGAGAGAAAAATGAAGCCTGTCTTTTTGACTTGCTACAGTCAGGAAACTCCCCGCCGTCGTGCCACGAATACCTTTTATGCACAGATGGCGACTACAACAGACAAGAACAACAAATCAGGTGGCTCAACACCTTCACTGCTCTTCCTCCTGCTGACTGTGTGTGTGGGTGTATGTGAATGTGTGTGTGCTGCAAGTCGGTAAAAGGTCCAAACCCGTTGAGGTTGGATCCCTGATGTTTGTGAGTGAGATGAGTGACGAGCGGCAGCAGACACTTTTACCTCTGAGGCGCCGTGACTGGAACAAATGCTACAGTCATATTCTGACCATCTTCCTGCATTTTGTTCATCTGAAGGCTTTAAAAACTGGAATATGTGGCCTAAAGAGATCAACGCCTTATATCAGCTGTGATCAGGCACCAGGCAGCTTCTTTTCTTCAGAACAAACATCTTAAAGTGCAGGAATCGGCGTGTCATCAGGGTTTTGTTACAAACACCCAACAAGGGTCCAAGAAAAGCATTGAAAATAATTTTTTTTAAAAATGCAAAATAGTGGAGTTTAATGGAATCCTTTTGTCTCTGCAGCACGATTTCTACCGATGGTACAGACAAGAACTGGGAAGGTTAGATCTGAATTTCTGATTCAGATCTTAAGACCAAGCTGGAGATTCATCGGTGCATCACAGCTGTCCTGCTGTCCTTCACTATCATAATGCAGCATTATAGAAATAGAAACCATATTCGTAGACGAACAAACTTAACACTGGTTTAAGTTTGATTACATATTGTATGATGAACACATATCTATCCAAACATAAGGCCCGTGGGTCAAAACCGGCCCGAAAGTGGCTCTAATCGAGCCAAGCCTCTAACCAAATGGTAGAAGTTTAAAAGAAACATGTAAAAACATGCATACTGCAGCAGTTATAGAAGTGTTTTGGGCATTTCACTGTTTTTGCACCAGAAAGTTTCAATAAAATTGGCTTTATGGTAAATTTGCTGTAATTTTCAGTTTTCAATTGTTTGCTTTCATTAAAATATCAATGTTTTCATCACGTATCTCTGTGTCGTCACAGCCAAGAAATACTTTCAAAGTATTTAGAGTTCAAATCTAAAGGTTATTTTGGCTCTGGTTTACAGCTCTGGGACACCTAAGTTGGAACTGACCTGTATGTTGCCCCTGAACTGAAGAGTGTTTGACTCCTCTGGTCTCACGATCCACTATTTCAAAATGCTCTCGAATCCTTTTCCCAGAGTGAAACTAGTTTTTCCGGCGGTTGCTCGCCTTTCGAGATGCGTTTAGGGGAGACAGACTGTCTGCTGAGAGCAGGTGATCATTATCTGCCGCGCTCGGCCTGCCTGCCGTTCATGCCTGGCTGGATGTGGTGATACCTGCACGCCTCATACTCCTCTGAGGCCTGGAAAGCCCCGAACCTGCCTGCAAAAGGTGGAAATCAATACGGAGAAGGTGTGAGTTTAAGGCCACAGTGTTACTTCTGCAGTTCATCGTAAAGCAAGGCAGGGCAGCTGTATTTCTTCAGCACCATTCAGACACGTTTCACATAATTTACCAGGGAATTTTATTGAATTAAGCTGAGTGAGTTCAGCTGGTGACAGTGAAAGTCTTGAATGTTGCATTTTTCAGTAGAAAAGCTTCAAACTGAATGATTATTGACTGTTTTACCCCTTTTGAGAAGAAAATTGATCATCAAATTATAACTAAGAATAAATATTATAAATTGTATCATTATCAACATTCATTGTGCTGCTCATTTAGGCTGGAGAAACTCACTGCAACGCATGCGTGTGCGCGCTGTGCTGTTTTTTAATATCAACAAAAGTTTTTCATCAAACACTTTTCTCGCGCTCTCTGCACATGAAGAACACGCTCCTCTTTGATGGAGCCGCTCCAAGCTCACGCACACGCACGCGCGCGTCCCCGGTCCCCGCTTCATCCTGACGGTCCGTCCCCCCGCCGCTGCGTGGGAAACCGGCCGAGATGAAAGCGGGGCCGTGCCACCTGCGCCCCGCACCTGTGGGAGGAGTGCGCCGCGCGCCACGCGCGCACCTGAGGACCGCGCAGAGCCGCTCTTTCCTTCCTCCCCGCAGCAGGACGCAGCGCGAGCCGCAGACCGGAGCCATGGACCGGGAGGAGACGGAGGGCAAGACCGAGCAGGGCGCGCAGCAGCCGGACGCCAGCCCCAAGCCGCAGAAGCCGCCGTACTCGTACGTGGCCCTGATCGCCATGGCGATCCGGGACAGCCGGGAGAGGCGGCAGACCCTGAGCGGCATCTACCAGTACATCGTCTCCAAGTTCCCCTTCTACGAGAGCAACCAGAAGGGCTGGCAGAACAGCATCCGCCACAACCTGTCGCTCAACGAGTGCTTCGTCAAGGTGCCCCGCGAGGGCGGCCGCGAGCGCAAGGGCCACTTCTGGACGCTGGACCCGGCCTTCGAGGACATGTTCGAGAAGGGGAACTACCGGCGGAGGAGGCGCGTGAGGAGACCCTGCAGACCCGCCGGCGTCCCGTACCCGGAGTACCTGGACTACCCGGACCCGGTGTACCTGCAGCCGTACGCGGGCGGCCCCTGGGGGCGGCAGCCGGCGGGGGGATACCCGGGAGGCCTGACCGGACACCCTCCAGCCATGACCGGACACCCCCGCTGCGCCTCCCCCGGCGTCCCGGTGGGCTCCTACTGCCGCCCGGGGCCCTTCCACCACCACGCGCCCTACGCCGCCTTCCACCGACACCCGGCCGTGCTCGTGCCCCACAACGCGTGTCCGTACGGCGGGGTGAGCCAGCCGCTGAGCCCGGAGGGGGGAACCGTGTCCGTGGGATTCAACTACCAGCAGCAGCTCACACACACCGAGAGACACCCGGAGGAGCTGCTGTACCAGCAGTGAACACACACACACACACACACACACACACACACACACACACACACACACACACACACACACACACACACACACACACACGTTCTCAGGTAAAGCCGTTGCTCACTGTCACTGTTCAGAAGTGTAAAATGTTTCACTTGTTTCAGATTTTGACTGTCGAGTTCGTTATTTCTCATCTTTTCTAAAGCCTCCGGTGTCCAGAGATCAACAATTCCTTCCTCTTAATGTTCTTACTCGGAAAGACGTTTTGCTTCTTGTTCGAATTTAAATCGAGGCCTTTTTTTCCCACATATATTGAAATCAACTTACAACCGTCTGATTTCCTACGTTTGTTGTTGTTTATGTTGTTTTTGCTCATGCATTTGTTATTTATTTCTTTTTTATGGTTTTGTCCAGTTTACCGTGCTGCTCTTCTAATGTTCAACGAAAGCACTGAAAGATGCTTTTTTTTTTACCTGAATGGTTACCTGATGTAAAATGCATCATGTTTGTTGTAATAAAATGTTATTTTTGCATCCGGTCTTTATGATTATTATTACACCGAAACAACATATATAACCATATCTTCTAAAACAAAGCCATCATAGAACATAATATTAAAACACTGCAAGAAATTACTATAAGCACACTTTGTGTGTCTGACACAGTTTCCAAAGTGTTATGTTTTATATCCGTTACATGCAGTCTTTCATCTAATTCTAATTTCATCTTTAAATAGTGTAAAACAATTAACCCTAATTTTATATTTATTTAAAAGCATAAACGATCAGAAGTTGTACTAAATGACAGCTAAACCTTTCCCGGGAAAAAAGGCTTGGGGAAGGGAGGGGCCACATTCCAACACTGTAGCTCGAAATAGTTTACGGAACTACAAGTCAAATAAATTAAACAAATAAGCAATATATTGTTACTTCAATAATATAAGAAGATGAAAGATACAAATTAAAGCCGCAAGCGGCATTGGACGGGACCTCGCCCTCTGGCAAGGTGGCCCGACTGAGGTCGTCCTCGTACCTTGATGACCGAAATTCAAGTCACTGGGAACCTTGCTCCTCCAGAGACTTCCAGCACCCTCTCACCCACTAACATGGAGTTGTTAGCATCTGTCATCCGCTAACATGTAGCTGTTACCATCTCCCATCCACTCACATGTAGCTGTTAGCATCTCTCATCCGCTAGCATGTAGCTGTTAGCATCTCCCATCCGCTCACGTGTAGCTGTTAGCATCTTCCATCCGCTAACATGTAGCTGTTAGCATCTCCCATCCGCTAACATGTAGCTGTTAGCATCTCCCATCTGCTAGCATGTAGCTGTTAGCGTCTTCCATCCGCTAACATGTAGCTGTTAGCATCTCTCATCCGCTAGCATTTAGCTGTTAGCATCTTCCATCCGCTAGCATATAGCTGTTAGCATCTTGTATCTGTCACCCGCTAGCATGTAGCTGTTAGCATCTCTCACCCGCTAGCATGTAGCTGTTAGCATCTCTCACGCGCTAGCATGTAGCTGCTAGCATCTCTCATCCGCTCACATGTAGCTGTTAGCATCTTCCATCCGCTAGCATATAGCTGTTAGCATCTCGTATCTCACCCGCTAGCATGTAGCTGTTAGCATCTCTCATCCGCTAACATGTAGCTGTTAGCATCTCTCACCCGCTAGCATGTAGCTGTTAGCATCTTGCATCCGCTAACATGTAGCTGTTAGCATCTCCCATCCGCTAGCATGTAGCTGTTAGCATCTCCCATCCGCTAACATGTAGCTGTTAGCATCTCCCATCCGCTAACATGTAGCTGTTAGCATCTACTATCCGCTAACATGGAGTTGTTAGCATGTCCCACCCACTAACATGTAGCTGTTAGCATCTGTCATCCGCTAACATGTAGCTGTTAGCATCTCCCATCCGCTAACATGTAGCTGTTAGCATCTCCCATCCGCTAACATGTAGCTGTTAGCATCTCCCATCCACTAACATGTAGCTGTTAGCATCTGTCATCTGATTCAGCAGGGGCCACGACAATGGATTGCAGTGCGGGAAGCTCCATTGCCGTGGCCCCCGCTGAATCGGTTGGATTTAAATAACTTCTGAAGGAATCCAAGATGCACCATGTTTGTCTGAGTGAGTATATGAGCAGGCACACACCTATAAATAAGGTCCAGGTATCAAAAAAACCGGAGTTGCCCTTTAACACTGTTGAATTTGAAATTATCCCTGTGCTTTGTTAAAAATGTCATATTTTGCAAAAATATGGGGTGTGAGGCTCTTATTTTGATAGTCATGTCTGCTCCACTATGTCAAACACCAATATATCCATGTGAGTGTGATTCCATACATTCATTTGCCTGTTTGAGCAGCAATCCATCACTCATGTGTGATTTGTGGTCACGGTGCGCCATCTACTGTGGAAAGCAGGGACAACATGCAGAATGTTTTACAGCAGCTCTCAGATCAGCCCTGAGGCTCTATGCCCATATATGGCATAAGTAGGTCACATGATGTTAGAGTGTGAGTCGGCAGACACACAGTTTCTCTTTGGTCAAAACAGCTGGGGAAATGCATTTCCGTGGACCAAAGTGAGCAAACAATGTCAGAAAGTGATAGGAAATTTAGTTGTCTTTCACTGTAGAGCTTTTCAGAGCAGTCAGACTTATAGTTTTGAAACAGGAGGCTTAATTGATGAAGAAGGTGAGATTTTTGAGCAAAATTTGAGCAAAATTTTGAGCAGAAAGTGTGAATGACGGACTTCCTGTTTGATTTAGGTCATAGGCACGAGTGAGAAAGTTGTAGATCTCGATGAGACGAACGCATGCATATGTTTCTTTTCTCTGTACGACATTCTGAAAGACAAACAATACATTGTCTTGGTTTTGGGGTGAGGAGTATTTTCAGGCACATTTGATTTGACAGGAAATAGCGGACTTCCTGTTGGATTTAGGTATAGGTATGTCTCTTGGTAAATTGTAGAGCTCGATGAGACGAACTCATCCATGTTGATTTTATTTCTCTGCGACATTCGTGCGGGTCGCACTGTCCATTGTAGTGTTGCAAGTGCGTTTTCAGACTTCAAACTTTAAGGGTTAATAAAATCCACACCCTGAGACTTTTGAAAAAGTTTTGAACATCGGCAGAAGAGAAGCTTGTCCTCTTTTATTTGGCACCACTCTGACGTCTCCACGACAAGCAGTCTCGGAGCAGATAATTTTTAAAGGAGGAGTCATTTTTAGCCAAATTTTACACTGAAAGGGAAATAGTGGACTTCCTGTTGGGTTTAGAACATTTTTGTCAATTAGAGATTTTTAGATCTTGAGGAGACGAACGCATCCACATCAATTTGATCTCTCTACGGCATTCCTAATGGTTGCTGTGGCTATTTTACTGTTTCTAGGTGGCGCTAGAGAGCGAATGGGGTTATGGGGTTAATTTTTTCATTTTATCAAAGGTACCACCGGTCCAGATGTGCGTGTCAAATTTGATGAGTTTTCATGCATGTTTAGGGGGTCAAATTAATGCTCGAGCGCGACAGTAAAATAATAATAATAATAATAATAATAATAAGAAACAAACGAACGAAGAACAATAGAGGCCTTGCCCTCAGGCAAGGTGGCCTCAGTTGAGGCCACCTCGCCCTCGGGCTCGGTCCCTAATAACAGTGAAAAAATCCTGGTGTATGGCATTGTGAATGTGAGGAGAAAGAAGAAAGAAGAGGAGAAAGCGTGTTGGAACGCGGCCGGGAGGTGACGCATTTCCGCTAGAAGGCGTGGCCTGCAGACCGCCGCTACATGCCGCGCTGCTGCCCACAGATTCTCACAAACGGTGGAAAAATCTCTGGAAAATGGAGACTTTTAACAAGCTGCTGCTGGAGTATCCTGGACTCATGTACAGCGGGGTCGGAGCGACGGCGTTCGTGGCCGGAGGGGCGCTTATTTATAAGATAGCCTCCAGGTATGTATGTGTTGGCTCGTGGGGTTAGCCGCCGTTAGCACATGTTAGCGGTTAGCACGAGAGGCTCCCAACAAAAGATGAACTTTTTCGTCTCAGCGGATCTTTTAGTGTCTAGGTTGATAACTTGGCTCCTTAATTGTTGTATGACATGTCTCCGTTTTGTTTTATTTCCTGTATTTTTAAGTCAGCGCAGCATTTGATTGTAGCTCGGTTGCTACTGGACATCAGCAAACAGTTGAGCGTGTTTTACACATTTGGTTTATCTCTCTCTCTCTCTCTCACACACACACGTGTTTTATGTCCAATAAGCCTGAAAAATGTATTCCTCCTCAACCATGACTTTTAAAGTTGTCAAAATATCAGTCTCTGAGCTTGAAGTCAGTCTGACATTTCAGTCATGTACATGAATGTATTTAACTGTTACCTTGTTATATGTATTACATATGTACATTTTCTTTATTAAATGTGCATTGATTAATTCTGTGCTTGCCACATTCCTTTATTTAAGTTTTTTAAACTTATGTTTATAGAGTCCTTTGATTTGTGCATTTTGCTGCCCTGTATGGGCGCCTTTTCATACGGCTATGGTCAGCATTGCAAATTTCTCCACTAGGAGATCAATAAAGTCTTATCAATATAGACTGAAGAGTGACAGTTTATTGTTTTTACTGCACACACACACAAAGTTTAGGAAGACTGCGACTGTACAGATCTTTGAGGGGAGACAGGTGGGATTCAGCGTTGCAGATCTTTAAATGTGTCACTGTGTCCCTGCAGGAAAAAGCCCACCCATGCCAGCGTGAACTGCTGGTTCTGCAACGACAACACGGTTGTGCCCTATGGGAACAGGAACTGCTGGGACTGTCCCAATTGTGATCAGTACAATGGCTTCCAGGAGGTGAGTTGAGTTATTTCCCCCCGTTTGTGGATTTCTAAGCAGGAATCTTCATCCCAGGTCCGGAAGCGCCTCTGTCCTCCATGTTTAGAGGTCTCTTCCTGCTGTGGGGGATTTGATAGGATTAGGAGCTTGATGAAGACATCGTGATTAGATCATCACAGAAGATTACAAAGAAACAGAATCTCACTGATAGTGTGCTTTTATGAGGTTCCTTCATCAGTTTTTTTGGTTGTTCAGGATTTAGAGGGGAGTCGCCGAGGTCTACAGTGGTACATATTTGGGTCTGGTGGGAGCCGCTGGTTTAATCGGTCGCCGTCTTTTTCTTCCAGAATGGGGACTACAATAAACCCATCCCTGCCCAGTACATGGAGGACCTGAACCATGGCGTCTCGGGACAGCTGCCCTCGTCTCAGACGCCTAAAGGTCTGCAGTACGTCAACTGTCAGATGCTGCTCTGCAGGAAGTGCAACAACAACCAGTCGCTGAAGATCAAGCAGCTGGCTTCGTACACGGCCAGGGAGGATGTGAGTCCGCCCCGTGCGTCTCGGTGTCGGCGCGGCGTGGGTCGTCTGGGCGCTGAACGAGCGGTGTTCTTGTTACAGGAGAACTACGACGAGGAGATCGAGGTGTACAAGCATCACCTGGAGCAGACCTACAAGCTGTGCCGGCCGTGCCAGACGGCCGTGGAGTACTACATCAAGTACCAGAACCGGCAGCTGCGCACCGTGCTGCTGGATCACCAGCTGCGGCGCACACGGGAATCCAACACGGCGTCGGTGAAGGTCAGTGCAGCATACAGTATCTGTATAGTTATACGTGTAGTATATAGTGTCCCAACATTGACAAATGACAACATTTTCAAGAGAAAAGAGAAATCTTTCATTGTTTTGATGGTCTGTTTCCATGGCAACAGTGATGAGAATGGTTCGAACCCATCTCCTCAAACACTCGGGCTAAACTGGATCTTTTTACTTGAGATTTCATGTAAACGGAATTTAAAACGCAGCAGAATTGAGTCACTTTAATTTAAAAACATTGTGAAAATTCAGTTTTAATGTGAAAAGTGCTGCAGAAATGAGAAGACGGTAAAATATGAAGCGTCCAGAATAGATAAAGTTCAAATACGAGGACATCTCCGAGCACCGATGTTCAACACTCTTTCATGGTGAAACGTGAATAAGTTGTTGTTCTTCACTCTGGAGACATTCAGGCCTGTGTTTCCAGTGGATCCTTCACTTCCTGTCTGAGCAGATGTGACCCCGGCTCCGGCTGTTGTCGGGGTTTGTCGCCCCGTGTCGTGACCGTTTGTTGCCTCTTGCTCCCTCTGTCCTCGCAGAGCTCCCAGTCTGTGTCCTCGCCGCTGTCCGTCGTCCTGCTGCGTCTCCTGGCCTTCCTCATATGTGCGTTCCTCGTGGCCACGTCCCTGCTGGAGCTGCCGGAGCAGCCGGCGGCGCCGGGCGGCCCTCAGACGCTGAGTGGGGGGATTGTTCCCCCGAAGCCTCAGAATGAATCGGCCCACAGTGGCGGCGGCGGCGGCGGATTCCAGGACCTGCTGCAGCTGCTGCCCGACTCGGCCAGGGAATACACCCAGCTGGCGTGGCGGCACGGACGCCAGCACCAGCTGGCCGTGGTCTCCGTCGGCCTCTTGACCTGCCTGACGGCCATCTTCTTAGCGGGACCCGTGAGGTAGGCGGCCGCCGCCGCTCAAGTCGCCACCTTGTCTTTCTTTTCCTCTCATTGGACGCTCTTCTGTTCCAGGCTGAGGAGGATCGACGCCGTCTCCTCCGTCCTCTGGTTCCTCCTCCTGTGCCTCCACCTGGCCGAGGGCCTCCTGTTCGCCGCCGCCGCCGCCTGGCTGGAGACGGCCAGGCTGGTCGCCGCCTGCCTCTGCTGCTCCGTCGGCTGCGCCGCCGCCGTGGCGACTCGCAAACCCGCCAGTCTGCGGAGAATCAGATACCAAAGGTCAGAATCTGAGCGCTAACGTGTGTGAGAGGAGGGATCGTTCAGAGTCCTCTCTCCCTGAGGTGTGTGTGTTCGTCGCCGACACACACACTCATCAAACAAGCTTTCGTTCTGCGTCTTCTCTTTTTTTTTCCCCTCTGGTCTTTTTCTGGAACTCCTGATCAGGAGAACTGGTAGAAGTTGTTTCATGGTGGAGAAATCCTCCCGGTCGGACCGCAGGCCGACGAGCCAGACGGTCTCTAGATCTGAGCTCCGCGTCGGCAACGTTTCCATGACGGCGTTTCAGGTGAAAACGCTTTGAGAACAACGTCAGAAACGGCGAGAACGCTGAAAACAGTGCGGCTTCATGTTGGCCTCCAGCCGGCGCTGCCGGGTGTTTTCATAATGAAGCCAAACAAACGTGTTTAGAGATCCATACGCTGTAAACTTTAGCGATGGGAGAGCACAAACCAACTCGTTTCCATGGAGACGGTGTAGCAATGTTTTCCAAAAAGCTACATTTTCCCTCCGTTTCCATGGAGACGGTGTGGGGTCATATTCAAAGAGTCCCCGAGCAGCGTCGTCGTGTGAACCGACGCCCAAAGCGCTGCTCCATTTTTTCCTTTTCACTTGAAAACGCCGTCATGTAAACGAGGCTTTTTTTCTTTTTATCTGAGGATGTTTAACTCGACCGTTTCCTGATTGTTCAGACTTTTGGTGAATTCCACCAGTAAATATAGATAATATGTAGCATCACTAAACTGACGTGACGAGAGCTTTACGTGGGGAATAGTAGCAGAATTGACCATCTGTATCATTGTGTGACTCTAATTTAGCCGAATGTGTGGCCTCTGCTGTCAAACAGAGCTTGAAACGTTTTGTGTTATTAATGTGTTGATATGTACTAATTTATTTAATCAGATGAAGCCGTGGCTGAGGGCGGAGCACTGACTGCACCAAGCACTAACCTGTAGAACAACCTGATGAATTTAAACCAAGGACAGTGTGCCAAAATAACCTCATTAATACATTTTTCTGTGTTGTGATACAGAAGTCAATGCAAGGAAAACGTCTAGATTTGATCAAAACACTACCGATCACCCAGATCAGCTGTTTCAGGCCCAGTAATGAACTATGCGACCAGTGGCTTTCTAAATCCGCCTGGTTTGGACCGAGCCGTCGTCTCCGGGGCTCGGAGGGGGGGGGGTGAGGCGTGACCAGGTTCCCCCTGAGGAGGGTCCCGGACCACGCTGTCCGTTTGAGCTCGCTGCTGAGTGACTGACACCGCGCCGCAGCGTGGAGTTTATACGATAGAAGTGTAGAAGCAGAGAATGACTGAACACATGACCTGCTTGGCTGCATGTCTTCAGCAGGGATTAACCTCCTGTAAACGTTTTGTAAAGTGCCCGTTAACACTGGAACGGCGGACGTGTTGACTCAATCGGTGTGTTGTTACTGTGTGTCGTGCTGTGAAGTCAAGATAAAGAAGATCATGAAGGAAAAAAAACTGGTATAAAAGTAGGGTTTATTCAGTGTGGAACCATGAATGATACAGACTGTTTTTTATCTCCATATCTGTAATTTGTGATTCAGATACAGTTTTTAAACATTAATCTTTGATCTCAAGTGTTATTTGAAAGTAATGAGAACGTTTTAATCACAGTATTTATGAAGGATTTATATTCTCACGCGTGATTTTGTAGCGATGGCATCATAAAACTTGCTGCTGAAGCGGAATCCTCACTGCAGGACGACTCTTCCTCTGAATGTGGCTCCACTAATGATCGAGAAACACTGGATTTTAACAGACTCAAACCTCATTTTATAGAAAGGAAAACGATGGAAATGGCATCTTTGATTCAATTTGGTCTCATTTCTGATCATTTCCTGTGTCGGCCTGCTAAACTGAACTCCAGGATTATTGATCTGAACCGTATTGATCCTGATGTTGAATGTTTCAGAGTGAATTCAGCCGCCAAGTTTTATGGTCTGCATGTTTTCTTATACTCTCATATATGAATATTTATCCTTTTTTTTTTAATTTGTTTTTAATCTTCTGTATTGCCCGATAAGCTGTACGGCTGTTGCTGCTGTGTTCAGTATGGAGATCGAGTCTCAGCTGCTGTTTCCATGACGACGTTTCAGGTGAAAACTTTGCTTTTTGAGAGTGAGAAGAAGTATTTGCTAAAGCCGGCGTTCACCTGCGCAGCAGCAACACTTTCTGGACCCTTTTCTGAGTTTTTCAAAACTTTTGACAAAACACAGTGACAGTTTTTGCGTTTTCGCTTGAAACGGTCGCCGTGGAAACGCGGCCCGGCTGTGTCGTGACCTCCTGGCGTGTGTCGGTGTTTGTGTTACTGTGGACGCCCAGTGTGTAGCTGACCTGTGAAATGTTGGAGGAGTGTGTGGAGTGAGACGCTGTGAAGGTACTCCGATGATGAGACGCCGTGTGTGTTTGTGTGTGTGTGTGTGTGTGTGTTCCCGACTCGCGCTGTACAGAAAATCCAATAAACAGCTGATGAAAGGAAACGTGTGTGTCCCTCTGAGTGTGTCCGTCCAGCGGCGGTCAGTTTCCCATCAGGCCGCAGACCACCGCATTGCCCTTTGTGTTGCAGATACCTGGCCGAGCGCTCGGCGGCCCCCTCCTTCGTCCCCACGCCGCCGCCCAACCTGTCCAAGCTGCTGCGCCACCAGCAGGGCCAGAGGGAGCTCAAGGCGTCGCCGACCGTCCTGTCCCGACGCTTCAGCAGCGCCCTCAGCCTGGGCCGGACGCCGCCGCTCTCCAGGACAGGTAACGGTGGTGACGGTGAAACGGGGCGCTGCCTTTTGGGGTCCGTTACCATGACAACGGTGCCCCAACGTGGCGCTTTTTGAGAACGGTTTGACTCTGTCTCCATGGAAACGGGGAAAAACACCTTTTCTCGACTTTATTCATAAAACACTTGAAAAATATTAGAGGCTGAAACAAAGAGCCAACAGTCAAAACAGTTGAAACCTGGAGCAGAGTCTCAGGCTGCTTTAAAATAGGAATAAATAGGAATAAAAGTGGGTGTAAGATGACTGTGAGCTGCAGCAGGAGCTGGTTTTTAGATTTGTTATATTTTCAAATTAATCAGAAAGCTGCTTTGATTCAGGATGTTGAGATAAATACACTCATTTGTTGAATTTATCAGTGATGTTACACATCCTGGAGCAGCAGGGTGTCCAACATACGGCCCACAGGCCAGATGTGGCCACCTCCAGAGTCCAGCAGTAACTGCAGTGCAGTCATGTGACCACTAGGGGCGCTCTGTAGCCGTGTGATGAACTGAAGCAGAACACTGTAGAAGTTAAAGGTTGAGGATTGCTTCATGTTGTCGAGTTCGACTCGCTGGATGAGAACGTCTTCATGATATATTGATGTTATTAAGAAACTTTCTGTGTTTCACATTTTGTGGGTTTTTGGCCTCGAGGTCAGAAAAGTGGAGTTAGGATTCGGTTCAAATCCCACTGTGGCTCCCTGAGCCATGACCTTTGACCTTGGGCAGCTCCCTGGAGCTCTCTGTGATGTGTGTGTGTTCTGTCTGTTTCCAGGCTCTGGTTTCCTGTTCAGTGGAACCAGACCGGCTTCGCTCTACAAAGACTCCGGATCTTCAGGTACCGTCAGTCCTCCTGGTTCTGTGCTCCTGATCCCCCCCCCCACCGACTCACTTCCTGTCTCCTCTGACCCCAGACTACCTGTCCCTGAAGTCCGGCAGCCGGCCGTCCTCGCCGGGCCCCTCGCCGCCGTCCCTGGTCACCGGCTCGGTGGCGTCCAGCTGCGGCTCGGACCGGCGCCGCCCCCTGATCTGCCCGGCCCGCTTCAACCTGGGCGGGCAGCGGCTGCGCCTGTCCTCCCTGGAGCCGGCGCCGTCCTGCGCGTCGCGGCCGACGTCGCCGACTCACTTCCACGCGGAGCTGTCCTCGTCCGTGTACGGCGGCCAGTCGTCGCCCGACACCTCGGCGTTCCACTACCACGACGGCAAGTGCAGCTCTGGAAACGCCGGACTCAAGGGGGGAGTCAGCCTTGTAGTAACTCAAGCCGCCACTAGATGGGGCGGTAGCTCCTGCCGCCTGGCCTCATGGTTCCTCCTGGCTCTGCAGGGCTCAGCTACCTGGGGGACGGCAGCGTTCTGGGGGAGACGGAGAAGCAGACCAACTCGTCCGGCTCGTCCGCCGGCCTGGTCGGCACGACGACGCCCGGCCTGGAGGGCGGGGCTCCTGCCAGAGGTGAGCCGGGTTCAGGTTGGGTTATTAGTCATAAAAAGCTTTAGATTTAAACCTGTTCTTTGAGCAGATGATAAATGACCAGGTTTAATCTTAATCCTCTCACACAGAGATTATCTTCAGATGTCTTTATTTGCAGACTTTGTCAGTCTTCTCACATTACAGCAGCTTTTCTCTTGAAGCCGACCATCATTTATTTTGGTTTCAACGGAAAAAAACCTCTTCAGCCAGAGTGGATCATGTCCTGAGAGCAGGGGCGTCCAGCAGGGGGCGCTGTGGCAGCACCACAGCAGCAGGGTCTCTGCTCCTCAGAACATGAAGCTCAGCGTGTTCAATGCTCCAAATGACTCCAGTTCAGGTTGAAATGATGGAAATCAGCTGTTAAATCATTACAGCTGAAGTGAAACCAGCAGCGATATTGGATGAGCTGGGTTGTTTTTTTTTTTTAACTCATTTCTTTGTTTTTCACCTCCTTTTATATGATTATTGTCTGATGGATGCACAGCCTGCGTTTACAGTCCCGTTATGTTTCTTTCTTAAGAAACAAACCATAAAGATCCATCACTTCATTAATTCATTCTCTGACATGTTTCTAGCCGTCGCCCAGCACCTCTGGAAACATTTTAGAAAATGCTTGGTGTCTGTTTCTGTGTGGGTTGTGGAAACATGGACTCAGTTCCAGAGCTGTCTGATGTCCTGTCTCTGTCTCTGTCTGTCTGTCCAGGAGTGGTGAAGCGTCTCCTCTGGCCCGGCCTCCTGCTCCTCAGCTTCACCACCAACCTGCTCTTCAGCGGCTTCTACCTGTACCAGAACTGGAGGTGAAGGCCGGCCGGAGCGCCGTGGCTCACAGCGAGTGGCGTTCCACCGCCAAAGTGGAGCGTAGGAACCCCAGAGGAAGAGAGCGACGCTTCCCAACAACTCCCGGCAGAGCTGCAGCCTCTGGAACTGGAAGGTCCTCCATGAGACAGATTCCTCAGACTACCTCTCAGTGATGTCCGGACGCCACTTCCACGCCGTTCGACCTCCAGACTTAAACCCAAACACGAAAACCGGTCTCCACACGTTGGTTTCTGCTGGTTTGGAACGGATTGTACAGACATTCAAGGTCAGACGAGCTAAATGTGCGTGGTTTTTTTTTCCCACGAGGAAACACTAGAATAAAGGACGTTGTGTAAAGAATTGCTGGAGTTTCATCAAACACTTCTCTTTCCTCCAACGGGATTATTTCCCGTCCTTTTTTTTTTTTTTCTCCAAGGATTCAGCCCTCTTTTGGCCTCAAACGGTTGCTGAACTGGCCTCTCAGCCGATGGTGGCGATCGGCTCGTTCTCAGGATCAGTGCAGAGCGTCGGAGCAGACAGTGTGTGCTGCAGAAACGTCTCCGTTATGTCCATGAAAATCATGAGCAGATTTAAAAAAAAAAATGAATTAAATGGATGAAATGTGGCGTTTTTATTCACCTGGAAGCAAAAAGAAAGTGTCTGCTCCATCCTCACCGCGACGCGACGGCGATTCAACATGTTGATAACCTTGACTGATTAATTTGATCAAACTTTGCTGTAACTGGAGTCGGTGCAGAACTTACTTCCTCAACTGTTCAAAGTTTTCAGATCCTGATTCGAAGCTGGATGATCGATCTGACAGTTCATCCTGAAAATCCTCTCACTTTATGAATGCTTTGTTTTCTTCACCGTTTGAGAAAGTTAATATATAACAGAGGAGATTGAAGGACGTGACGTTGGAATTAAACTTTGCTGCTAAAAGACGTTTAGAAATCTGGAAAGTTCTCTTTTAACCTGGGTTCTTCTCCCAAACAGTCGTTTTCTACTTGAATAATCTGTAATCTGGAGTCATTTTATGAGATTTATTCATTGAAAGGCTGTGAAAAATTGAGAGATTCTGTTGCTTCCAGAATGTATTTCTACATTTGTAAAGTGCAGTTGTGTGTTTTTGTTTTCCAGGAGTGGCTGTTAAATTAAAGCACGTTTATATTTCACTTTGTGTGAGAAGGTTTGGAGGAGTCTGCCGTTCCTCTTCTGCACTGTTTGGTCTGCGACACTGACTTTCTATTTATTTTTATAATAAAGAATTTACAGCAAGTGTCGTGTGTCTTCCTGACTGAGCAGCAGGTCCAATGAATCGGCTCTGTTTCTAATGAATGAAGGAAGTGGAAAGTCAAGAAGAGTTTGACTCTTGGATGTCGGTTTTTCTGTCGTCGTTAACCCGATGCTGCGACCTTTGACATGAAGACATGGATGATCCTTTGTGGGAGGCGACCTGTCAGAACCTTCACCGACACAAGGGGCTCGTCCTTTAACAGTGAGGCGAGCCCCCCCTCCCCCTCCCCCCATTACATAGATCCATCCCTGAGAAACGCCGCCGCCACACTTGACTGACGTCTTGTGTTCGGCACAGTGGCGACCGTAGCTCAGATGCTCGGTAAACAACCTGGTGACCCTCGGGTCCCTTCACTCCCGCTCGCTTCACTCCACAAAACCTCGACGTCGAAGACAAAAAGAGGAAGATGTCTCCCAGGGAGTTTGGAATTCATGACAGGAAGCCACAAAAACAACACTTCATCAGGGGCACCGTGCAGAACGCTGATCGGCAATATATGGGGGGCGGGTGGGGGAGGGGGGGAGAGCGGGGCGGGGGGGTGGGGGGCAAATGGGGAGCTTTGTGTGGAGGACAAGCCAGAGACATGTCTCCTGTCTCCACGGCCCCCTGTCCTCCGTCCCAGCGACTCATGACTGACTGATGTGGACGAACGAGATGATGGGAAGACAAAGCGGCGTGGCTGGACCAGGGGGTCGGGGGGTCGGCGGGGGGGGGGGGGCTGGGTTTGGTAACACTTTACTTGAAGCACACCTGTATAACACATTATAAGTACATTATAGCATTGTATAACTATAGCTATAAACACTCATAAATGATCATAATGCTTAATAACGTTAGGACCTAACCCTAACCCTAACCCTAACCCTAACCCTAACCCTATGCTGTATAGCGGGTTGTAAAGTATTGTGATCATTTACGAGCAGGGGTGTAACGATACACAAAAATCTCGGTTCGATACGTACCTCGGTTCTGAGGTCACGGTTCGGTTCGGTTTCGAGACAGTAGGGAACAAAATGCAAAACCTAAATTTTCTTGTTGTTGTCCATGCTTCCCATGTCCGCGTGTCTGTGTCCGCTTTGCGGCACATCACCGATGCCAACGCTCTTCTCTCCTGCGACATTTGGGCTCGGCTGTGTACGTTCCATGCAGGCGCCACGCGGACATGTGAAGCATGGACGAAGCTGCTAGCAGTAGCAATCATGGCTGCAGGTGTAGCTGCACATGCTGGCCGCAGAACGTAAACACACGCACCATCCGGCCCGTGAGCCGGGGAAAAAGAACAAACAAACTTTGGCCCGTGAACTCACCCGTGCACAGCCCTGTACCGAACCGAACGGCCCGTACCGAAATGGTTCAATACAAATACATGTATTGTTACACTCCTATTTATGAGTGTTTATGACTACTTATAATGTTTTATACCGGGTGCTTCAAGTAAAGCGTTACCGGGAGTTTCATAGGAAAACGTCACATGTGAGTCAGTGCATCAACCTGGCGGTGGAGGAGGGAGCGAGGAAGAGGAGGAGAGACGAAGGCCTCAGCTGGCTGGGAGAGAATGAGAGAAGATGAGAGAAGACCCCCAGCTCTCCTGCTGGGTCCCGCTCAGCTGCCGTCCTCCTGCTAACGCCCCCCCAGCAGCGACCCCGGGACCCCCACCCCTCCAGCTGGCCTCCATGTGCTGCAGGCTGGACCCCAGATCTAAACATATGGAGGACAGAGTCCAGATCCACTGAGCTCCACAGCTGGAGCTGAGAATGATGCTGAGAATGACACACACACAGACACACACACACACACACACACACACACACCCACACACACACAGATGCTTTAACCAGCTCTGCTGCGTCACTGATTCTGATCTTCAGTTGATCCAGTTTGTGTTCCAGGAGTCTGTCCACATGACGACACTCAAAACGCAGCTTTACGTGCTCGTCCTATACTAGTTCTGCACATGCTCAGTACATTTACAATAAGAGCTATGTCTTCCTTCAGAGAGTCATGACTCCCGTTCCAGACTCTCCTGGTCCTGGTCCTTGTTCCGGTCCAGATTCTCCTCGACTTGATAGTTCCAGAGTTGACAAACAGATATCCAGCAGATGAAAACACGCTGCTGGACGCTGAAACCCGCTGACTGCAGCGCTAAAGATCAGAACCTGAAAACTGGAGAAAGACAGGCATGGCAGAACAGGAAAACTATAGTTTTCAGCGTTTCAGCCGTTTCCGTAGAAACGGACGTCGTCTGCAGAAACGCTGCATGTTGACCTGAATAATGCTGAGTCAGTGCAGGATGTGCTGAGAGCAGCTTCACCAGGCAGCCGTCACACTCCATACAGCTCCACTCAACCTCATCCGTCTGTGTGTGTAAAAAAAAAAAAAAAAGTCTAAAACTTTGATCCCCCCCCCCCCCCTTTTTGTTTTTGTCATGCAGAGGATTGTGGGTAAATGGCTACCTGTCTGGTTGGCGCTCTGACCCTTTAATACCGGGGAATACTTGCTGCTCGGCCTAGCATGGTGAAAAAAACAACAAAACAAAACGGTGCCGGCAGAGACAGGTGGTCATTAAAAGTGCCGTAATCCTCCCATGAATATAACAGACTGGACGACCGGAGAGAGAGGGAGAGAGAGAGAGAGAGAGTGACGGGGAGAGGAAGACAAAGGGAAACAACAGGAACGGAGGGAGCGGCGGAGGAAGAGTGTGAGGGCGGAGACGCCGGGCCTCTTTAGCGCAGTCCGCCGGCCGCGCTTCAGAGCGGATGTGTTAACAGTTTCAGGCTCAATGGAGGGAGAAATCTGCACAAAGGGAGGTGTACAAATATTGTGGGAAATCCGTCCGCTCTTTAATATTTCATGAAGGCCCACAATCTATTCATGGGACTCCATTCCTTTGGAGGGGCCCGCATTCAGGCTCACTCCGCCGCCTCAATGGGCAGCCCTTAATTGAGTGCCCGCTCATTCTTCGTCTCCCTGGCAGATTGTTCCCGGTGAAAGCCCCTGCCTCTTCATCCTCCTCTTCTTCTCCCCGAGAGCGGCCCAAGAAAAGGGGGCATGCCTTGCTGGTGGTGCACGAGGGAGGGTGGATGGGTAGGTGTGGATCAGAAATGATAATAGGGCAAGAGGGGACGGTAGGAGAGAGAGGGGGCAGGGGCCTAATCCCCGGGGCTGGGGGGGGGGGGGGGGGGGGGGGGGGGGGGCAGGAGTGTGTGTCGAGGCATGTCTTCCACAGGGAGATGCTGCCTGTTGGAGCTGAAGACTGAGTGAAAATCGTCTTTAATTACCTCCGCCAAGGAGGTTATGGAATCACGTCGGTTTGTTGGTTTGTTGGTTTATTTGTTAGCGACATTACGGAAAAAGTTATGGACGGATTGCAATGAAACGTTGTGGTGAGGTGGGTCTTGGGCTAACTTAGAATCCATTCAATTTTGGTGATGATCCGGATCACTGTCTGGATCCAGGAATTTTTTAAAGGATTCTTTATCATTGAGAGATAGGGCAGTCTTTCACATAGTTGGGCAGGCCCGTCGACAGGGGCCTGTGCCGCACGCCACAGCGCTCCGCTCCGATCACACCCCCGACCACCATGTTGTTTTATTATATATGGTGTTCTTATTGTTGCTGGTGACTGATTTGACCTGTGGCGGAGGCCTGCGCTCTCTGCGTGCCAAATTCTAGTTTAATTTAAACTTGAAGAGGTTGAGCAGAGATAGAAACACAGATCCAACTCAGAGGAGTTTCACGTTTCAGAGCGCAGACCCCCACCAACCAGAAAGACCAAAACAAACCTCTTCCCTTCAAATGTTCCAGAGAGGAGTGAGAACTGTGAAGGTGAAGGGTGAAACCATCAGGAGACGAGTTGCAGCTGTGAGTTCAGGAGATTTTCATAACGTATACGCTTCACCATTCAACTGTATGTCAACCTGAACAGACGAGAGGAGGGACTGATTGTAGGACGTGTGTCCAAGATAGAAAGGATCGAGCAGTGAATACATTGTGAATCAGACTGATCCAACAAAGACTTTGACCCCATGCGTGGAAGTTTTCAGCGTCTTAAAGTCGTCTGGCCCTCAGGAGACTCTACTGCCGGCAGAACATGTTGATGAGAGAACATGTGAGAGGACGTCTGATGGCAGAATTCATTAGACGTTCATAAACGTTCACCTCACGCCTGCTCCAAGTGCTTCATCCGGCCCGAGGTGGACGACCGTCTGGGGGTGGGGGGCGAGACGAGGCCGCGGCCGAGGCCAGGAGCTCCCGCCGGCCTCCAGCTGCAGCCCGGACCCCTGATCCCCGATTAAAGGTCATCCTGCTCTTTCTAAGGGCCTGTAAGACCCCGGGAGCCCAGAGTCTCCCCCTCACCGCTCCGCTGTGTGTCCAACAGGCTTATGCTGGCTCATGAGGGACGGAGGCTACCTGCAGGACACACACACACACACACACACAAACTGGGTGCATAAATTAAGAGTGTGCTGCCCCGCCTGGTACGGAGGCCTTGCACCCCCCCGGTGGAGTGTGGCAAAGCCGTGCTAAATGGATTCTGCAGAGGAAGAGATTTAGAGCTTTCTCTCTGGGCGTTCCGGGCGGCTGCTCCGCGGAGCTTTGATGGATTGTTCTCAGCTTCATTTCTGGACTTTCTGAAAGTGGTTCTGCTCCAGCTACAACGTGCTCTTCGATTTATTTCACTTTTAAAGGGTCCAGATTACTTGAAAAAACTCTACTGTAGCAAATATAACTGAGGAAGAAACAGAAAAACAAGCAGAGTGGCTGATTGTGCCTGATTCACCTGAAGCTACGATATCAGGAAATTCACAACCAACCAGGAGAAAAAAAACTTGGCTGCTTGTTAACTTAACAAGTGTAGATGATTAAATTTAGGGGCTTTAATCCCCGGCGGCCCAGAGGGTTCAGAAAGTCTCTGCTTCTAATCCGGCGGTGTCCGGATGTGGGCCGCTCTCCCCGCGCCGCTCCACGGTGCCTTTTGTATCCACAGGTTTTAACACTGCGAGTGCTGCCGGAGACGGACATGGGCAGTGATTAACCCCCGAGCACCGGCTGGAGCGGCCGCTTTCTGTTTCTCAGACGTAACTTTACACTCTTTGGTTCTCTAAAATCAAAACTCAGTGTTTAATAAGAATGATCGAATATAGGATTGTTGATGCATTTTCTGTTTCCTGCCAGTTGTGTTATTTTGTCTGTAAAAGACTTCAGAAATTGTCATTAATCCTCCACAGTTGTGTCCAGATATTAAAAAAAGAGCTTCAGTTCAGGGGGAAAGGAAGCTTTTTTGAAAGCGATCTGTCTACTTGGACAAAGGGAAAACAGAACTTTTTGAGAAAGCTGCAGCGCTGCCTCAACAGAGGAAACATCAGCTTTTTTGAAAATTGTAGCATAGCGCAGGCGTAGTAAGTAGTTGTTCTGCACATGAGCGAGAAGATGAACAGGAACAACAATGGCGGCCAGAGTGTCGGCAGAGTCACAGTCCCACTTTGACCAAATGAAGACTCGTCACCGGTGTTCTTTCACTGTGTGGTTTCATTACATAAGAAACAACAGCACTCAACATTCATTTTACATTATTTAAAGCATTTCTGCTGTTTTCGTGTGAACGGACATCATTTCTGAAATGTTGCCGTATGAATGTGAAACTTTTCTGAATCGAAAACACAAGACCGAAGTGTTTTCACTGGGGTGGCGGTCGCGTGAATCGGGTCTGACTCACTTCCTGCTTCAGTCTATAAATTAATTCTGCTAAGTGGCAGCACACGAGCCCCTAATTATTTATACCTTTACTATTGGCCGGGGCGTCACTTAGATAAACACGGCGGAGGTTCATCTCATCTGGGCCACAAAACACCAGAGTGTGCCGCCGCCAATGGCTCCGCTGAACTCTGACCCCGCCGGGTCACAGGGAGCATTTGTCCCTCGGTAATTGGACAGAAGGGCCCTTTCGCTCTTCATTTAACCTTTGGGGTCCAGATCTTTCTTCCCCGACTCCCATAAAGTCCCTGGTCCTGACCCAGTGTTTCCAGGCCCATCTTTCCACCCCCATCACGGTGATTTGAAAGGCGGAGAAAAGCTGGAGTGTGCTCGCCCTGTCAGAGACAAAGGCAGAGTTAGTGACCCCTGACCCGGCAGGCTGAGGCCTTTTCTTCCCGGATCAGGCTCTGCCTTTCGCTACGCTCGGTTATTGCGGCACAGCTTGGCAACGGAGAAGAGGGTAAACACTTGTTAGGATTCTAGTGCGGCGGCGGCCTCTCGTCTCCTGTGGTCACTCGGCTTACATTTCCCTCTTTCGGGGGGTTTGCGGCTCTGTTTGGGGACGGACCGGGGTTAGAACAGGCCTGTTGTTTGAGATTCAGGCAGCAGCTTGATCATCCATCACCCTGACGGCTCTTTGTCACCGGTCCAAACAGACGAGAGTCCAGGAAACAGCTCCGACGTACCTCTGCTGGCGTTCAGAGGCTTCTGGGGTTTTAACTGGGAGCAAGAAAAACTGATTTTCGAAAAAAGTAAAATGTTGTGGAACCGTAGAAGAAGACCAAGATACACTTTTAATACACACACATGCAAACATGAATGCAGGTGCATGTGCATATGCACATTCACACGCACGTGCATGTGCATGCACATGTGCACACACACACACACACACACACAATCAGACAACACACACACACACATGCCCAGCTATAATTTGAGCCAAATAGTTCAAATATAAATAACATAGAATGTACATACATTTTCAGCTTGTGGTTCTAAAATAAACTTGAACGTTGTCTTCATCCGTTGTGTGTGTGTTGTGTTTGTTTTCAAGTGGGCTGAAGCTGCTTTCCTCATTAAGGTGGAGTCACTCAGTGGGTCAGTTTTGGGTTTTTCAGCTGTATTTCTGTGACCCTGATTCCATCACAGTCCACTCAGAGGTTCTTCCCTCGGTGTTTCCAGCACAGTGTTTCCGGGGCGCTGCGGCGGCTGCGGCGGCTGCGGCGGCGGCGACGGTGGCGGCGACGGTGGCGGCGACGGCGGCGGCACTGGCCGGGCAGACGTGGAGGAAGCTCCCGTGTCCAGATGTCGAGCATGCGGCAGCCGCGCGAGGAGCATCCTGTGAGGCGTCGGCGGCCATATGGGCTGAAAGGAGGACTCCTCGGGAGCCGCTGGCCTCCTCCTCGGGGACAGGGCGCCATTGTCCCGGCCCTGCCCTCCATGCCACTTAATGGTGCAGAACAGCATTGTACAGTATTGTAAACTGCTTTCTGCTCCTTTCGGCCCCGTCGGGCCCTCAATAGTCGGAGCCTCTCCCTCTCTGCCTCTCGCTCAGTGGGTGTTTTAGTGCCCTGCTCTTTCATCCCTTTCTTCACTCGCCTCCTCCCTTTGCTACTGTTGCTCAGTCTTCTCTTGAGTGATGGTCTGATTGTCGAGGAACAATTAAGCCATCTGATTTCTCCCCTCTGCTCGGGTGTCGTCCGTGTTGCTTTAGACTCCACACAGCAAAGGGCTGGAGGTCACTTCAATATCTGTCTGGCTTTTCAGCGTGTCGTCGTAAAACCTCTGAACTCTCCCGGCCGATGAAAAATCACTGTAACGCCTTTGATTTGACCAGGTTTGTAAAGAATCAGCTGACGACTAATAATAGTAATAATCGGTGTTTTATGCTTCTTGCCAGACGAAGAAAGACGTGTCTCTCTCGTTGTGGAGCCTATAAATGTGTCCCTCCTTGTGAATTATGTTCCCTTTTAATAGACAGGTGAAGCAAACAGCTGCTTTTCCGGGGACGTCCGCACATGCTCGCCCCCGCCGGCCCTTTTGTTAAGGTCACATCTGTGACCCCGTCTGTCCCCCTGTCCCCCGCTCATACTGTCCAGCCGTCTGGGTTTACTCCCAGCGCGTGGAGGAAAAGACCAGCGGACCCTCCGAGTGTCTAATCCAGTTTTAATTTGACCCTCCTTCTCACACACGCTGTGAGAAACGAGGCTCAGAGGCCAAATTTCCTCAGCCCACAGATGCAGACACTCTTGATAAGTTCTCCACTGTTTCAGGAAGACGGTGACTTTATTTTTTGACAGTATCAGAATACAAATTGTTATGATCCCCTTGGTTGATTTTTTTTATGTTGCTGTAAATGCTCAGGTTTTTTTTTGTTTGTTTGTTTTTGTTTTGCTGCTTTTGTTTTCTTTGCAATGTAGCTTTAATTTGGAAAAAAAAAAAACTAACAGCCCTTGCGTTTACATGGGACTTTTTATTCATCTATAAATCTGAATAAAGCCTAATTCCTCTCTAAAATGACCATGTAAACGCCTAAAAACGGGTTTATTCTCCTTCGGAAGCAGATTTATATGCTAATTAGGCGCGACTTCATTCTGGTCGTTCTGCGCATGCTCTGTCACGATGACGCAATATTCCAAGATGGCGGCCCGCTGTCCGTGCTTCATCTCGTCTGGAGACGATTTATTTAACGGCAGTTTTAGTAGAATTTGATATAATGAAATAAGCGGATCGACTGGCGCTAAACAATGCGGACATTTTCAAAGATGTAGCGTCAAAGTTACTGGAGAAAGAAAGACGAGAAAAACGATGTTTACTTCCGGGAGACGTCATTACGTCACGGCCGTCCCCTGTCCAATCAGAACGCTTCGCAGACCCTGGCGTGAGAGAGGACTTAACCCTCCGTTTTTCCCATGTCAACGCCAAGCTCATCAATATAATTCTGAGTGACTTAATTCAGAATAAACCAAATCTGAATTAAAAACACCTTCTAACCACTTTCATAACTTTCCTGACTTCCTGAAGTCCCTGAATCCTCCCAGGGAGAGAAGCCTTCACCTTGGGCGCCAGCTCCATCTCAATAATGACCCGCCGTGCTCCTTCGTCCTGTGAGACACGACATGACTGACACGGAACTGTTTAACGAGACGCCCACACATGGAGCAGCGGTCGGGGTCAAAGGGCGCACCCAGGTGCTGCTGCCGCCGCCGCCACACCCTCCCTCCTGCTCTGCATGACAGTGGCCAGTTCGCTGCGATATGCTTGAATTGAGGAGGTGGAGGGGCGAGCATGTAGGGAAACACAGAGGGAGAACAGGCGGCTGAAAGGGCCTTTCAATGAGAATCAATTAATTTTCATTTACCTCCATTAGCACTGGGCTGGATTTGCATCTGTGAACCTATTGCCAAACTGGCAGCGGCCTTTTTTAGCTGAGGGAGAGGGCCGCATGAAGCTAATGATGGGGGGGCAGCGGGGGAGACAAAGGCCTGCTGCGTGTGTGTGTGTGTGTGTGTGTGTGTGTGTGTGTGTGTGTGTGTGTGTGAGGGGGTTCTGGGCCGTCCTCTGCTCTCATTATCACCTCAGTGCATCGAACTGCTGTCACACTGGGAGCCCTCAGGCTGGGATGATCGAATACACACACACACACACGTTTTCTTGAAATGTCAAACAATACAGATACAAAAAAAATATGAATACAGATTTGTATATATTACTAAACTATACTAATCACTATACTATAGCGTACTGGACTAATCATACTTTGAATTACATGTTCTGAAAAGTGTTGCTTTGCATTTCAAGGCAGTTTTCAGCCCATAACGTAAAACATTCATCAGCCCAAACCATCTGTTCAAAACTCCACTTTAAAGTCATTGTGGAAGTTTTAGCATCACAGTTTCCTGCAGCGACTGATTTCTGACCAGAGCGTCTTGATCAGGAATCAGACAGAGAAAGAATTTCCTTTTTGACCTTGTTGGATTTTCTTTCAAAATAAAGTGCCATGAAAAAAGCCCTAAGCCTAATTATGTGATTAATGATGATTTAAAAATTATTCTTTGGTCATCCCTACATCAATTAATCATTATTAATGCTCTAATTTATGTATTTATTCTTTTTTCTTTCTTGTATGTGTTTGTATTTTGTGTTTGTTTTCACTGTTAAACAAATGAATAATCAAGCTTTGGTGTGACAACTTTAGTGAGAACAGCAGCCTGTGTTCATTTCATTTCACACATCCTGAATAAATAGTGAACAGAACTAAAGAACATGGTGGAAATTTTCTCTCAGTATTTCCTCCAGATGCTCCAGCATTCTAACAACACCTAGAACAATCCAACGCTTGGTGAATTCTGCTTCACAATGATAGGAAGAGCCGACATCGAAGGATCAAACAGCGACGTCGCCATGAACGCTTGGCCGCCACAAGCCAGTTATCCCTGTGGTAACTTCTTTGACACCTCCTGCTTAAAACTCTGCACGTCAGAAGGATCGTGAGGCCGTCTGTATTCATACTGAAAATCAAAATCAAGTGCGCCTTCGCCCTTCTGCTGTTATCTTTCTACAAGATAATAGTGTCTTTACAGCTGTACAGAACAATAAATACGTGATGGCTTCTTTACTTTGTACCCTGCAAAAAAGCAGAATATCTACACACAACAGGTTTGCTTCACTATTTATTTGAATTCTACTTTCATGGCAGAGGATGCATGAGAAATATATCTTCTGCAGGCGGGAGGCCTTGTCTGAGCTGCATCCATTAATAATCAGAGGATAGCTGTGATCATGTTCCCGGAAGCTGTCAGACTGGAGCTTCCCCGTCCGTCAGGGTAACGTGAGCTGACCTCGGGCCTTCCAGAGGTTACAGATGTCGCCGGCGCTTCGCGGCACTTCAACACTTGCAGCGGACTCCGTCATCGCCTCCTGATGCAGCGCTGATAATGAGCCGTGATGGATAGACCTGCCTCCTGTGGGAGATAACCGCAGACCTCGGCTCCCGGGGTCCGCTCTGCCCCGTCCGGCCGGCTTGTTTACCAATCAATCGATCAACCTCCTTTTGTGATTAACCAAGCTTCCTTCGGCTCGCCCCCCCCCCCCCCCCCCCCCCCCCCCCCCCCCCCCCCCCCCCCCCCCCCCCCCCCCCCCCCCCCACCTATCTGGAGGAGCTGGAAGGAAAATAAAAAGACAGAGAAGAGGTGAAACATTAACCAGACGGAGAAGTGACAGTGATGAACTGAGCCTGGAGGGACGATGCCGTGGTTATCCGCCAATGGGACGATTGTTCCTGGGCCTGTAAACTGCCGCCCGGGGTCAGCGGCGGGGTCACACTTTCAGCCCGGCTTTATGCTGCGCCGAGACAAGGGCTCATTACGCTGATATACGACACCATATTAGACAAATATATGACTTTCCAGCCCAAAACCACAAAAGCTGAGCGCGTGGGATCCGGGGCCGTTTCTGAACAAACAGGACGTCGGCCGCTGCAGCGATTCGCTTTATTGAATTCACTCCGAGCATCTGAGCCGACAAGAAAGGACGTTTTGTATTTTTTATCTGTGTGAAAGTTTCTTTGCTTGTGTATCGAGGCTGGATTTATGGAAAGCTGTGAAAATTGCACACATGGTGTTTATCTGGTCGGGTGTTTAAAAAAAGAAAGAACAAAAAAAAAAGAAAAATCCCGACCTCCCAGGAAGTGCTATTCATATAAAACTGAATCACATTCAGTGGCTTTGGCCAATGACAGATAGCTTTACATCATTCCACAGGCCATACCGTGAGACCACTGCACCCATTAATTTAACAAGCAAAAATGTCCCCCAAAAAAAACACACACACTCACACACACACACACACACACACACACACACACGCTCCTCCACCCGACTCAAAATCACACAAAAACCAACACGTTTCAGAATCCCAAACCAATCAAACCCAATAAAACTAACAAAGCTGGGCAAGTTTTTTGAGTAGGCCATGAAAGAGAAGGAGAGATGCCCCCCTGCAATGAAAGCCAGTGAAAGGAGGGCCATTTGCTAAGCTATCATTCATGAGCTATGGGTCCCATGCCTGTACAAGCTTGCTCCCAGCTCCACACACTTGTTGCCATTGTGACGCGCTGGCAGAGAGAAGCCTCTGTAGTCCCGGGGATCAATTCAGACCCTGACAACACCACACTGAACCGGGGTGCCATTTGTTCAGAGGAACCCCCCGAAACCCCTCGCCCCATCTGTCAGGGGGCCTCCGAAGTGAATGTGAGTGGGTGGGAAAGACGGAGCGAGCGAGAGAGGGAGAGAGAGAGAGAGAGAGAGAGAGAGGAGGTTAATCAAGATCTGGATGTGAAGGAGTGTATGGGCAGGGGAGCATGGTCATTATGCTGATTTTCTTTTCTCTTTCAGGACATTAGAAGAATACTTTCTTTCTTCTTCTAATGCCGTCTTCTGCCACCTATGCTGCCCACTTTTAGGGTGGTCAGAGGAACAGAAATCTGGGAATCAGGTCAATTATGGACGGTGGCTTGCTGATAAGGCTGAAAGAAAGCAGGCAGGAGAAAGAGGCAGTACCAGGGACGGGGGCGAGACCGCTGCTGGGTTTTGTTTTTTTTTTTGTTTTTTTTTTTTTTTTTTAAATGATTTGCCTGAATGCCGCTGGGACGGTGCGGCAGGCCCGGCCTGACCCGACCGCCCGTTTTGTCAGATCTGTTGTGACGCTCCTAACTAGATCTGTTCTCACACAGACCTCCCCCTCGAGTGCCACATAAACTTTCCCTCTTCTTTTTTTTTTTTTTCTTTTTTCTTACTCCTTCCAGTAACTTCACACGCATCCGTGCACACCTGCAAATTCTCCAACCGCAGCTTTATTTCCTATTTGTGTCCGGCGCCATTGACGACGCAGAAAGGGAGCCACAAAAGCAGGACAACTATTTGTTCTTTACTTAATTAAGGACGGTGAAGGGTCCCTTTTCAAACGCTGCCGAGCAGCAAGCCGCCTCAAAGCACAACTCCTGCTCGGTTCACACATCCGTGGCGCTAAAAAACCAACCGGGCAGCGTGTCCTGCTGACCGCCGCTTTGGGCCGGGGTTCATGTTGGTTCTAGCTCACAATGGGACAAGTGGTGACCTCCGGCTTTGGCTCTGACCCCGCTCTCTTCCAGGGGTTAGGCGCTGAGACAGATGTGGGTAAACTTCCCCCGCGCGAACAAGAGAGAGGGGCCCACTCGTTAAAAAGACTCTGTCCTCTCCCTCGTCCCGGGCCCAGTGAGTCCTGAAGTAGAAGGTGGGTCTAATTGGAGGAAGGTCTGGAGACAGGTTCAAATAGCAGTGGGCCATCGGAAGAGGACAAGGAAGCGGGGCGGCTCCGGAGAAAGAGGGAAGCCTTCCCTCGCTCCTAATTGGCAGTAATGTGAAAACGCAGAAAAGGAGCAAAGACGGGGGGGAAAAAAAATCACTTTATATGAGAGGGTTTCTCAATGAAGCTGGTCTCACATCTGTTGAATGATCCCAGAATTCATAGTTCTGCCTGCTTTTGTGTCAGATTACCAGCAGGTGGCACTGCAGGTCTGAGGGGGGAAAAGTCCACCAACTCCACAAGCAAAACTAAAATACTGGGATTTATCCTCTGAAATCCAGCTCCTGAAGCGGTAAATCCAGTTTCTCTCTTCTGCTCATTTGAGAGACAATTTCTCAGTTTGAACTCTGTGAAAAATCATCAGACTGGTTTCATACTTATCAATGAATTCAGCAATTTATTTTTATTCATTTAATTCTGCAATGAAAAACCTGATCCTCAGCTCCAGGAATGAGGAAAATACATTAAACCTCAAACCACAGAAAAAACAGCCTCAAACTGTTTATTCTGAAGTCTGGGGGGAAATTGTCATTCTATTCATGTAGGAGCGTTTTCCCAAAAGTTGGGTCTTCAGTGGCTCTGAGCACCTTTGTCACATTTTCCAGTTGAATGTTAACTTTACACAATTCAAAATCATAAATAAGATGTTCAGGGCCAAGATTCCCCTGAAGTTTCACTTTTAACACAGTATTATCGCTTTTGAATGGAATAATCTGGCTTTTTCATTTTGGTCAATACTTTGAATTCTGAAAATTTAGAAGATTCAACATAGACATAAAGTATTTTTTAAACAAACTTTGGTTGCCAGTCAGGTTACTTTCTTCCTCACTGCCTTACAGATTTGATTCATTTCTTTCTTGATTTGGTTTTCTGATTGATCGGAGGTGCCAAACATAAGGCACGTGGGCTAAAACTAGACAGCAAATGACTCTGATGTGGCCCGCCAAACCATTTCACATATTTCTTAAGAGTAGCAGACAAAACTAACATCAGCCTTAGCGCCATGCTTAAATCATGCCTAATTCAACACTTTCAATAGAATTTTTTTTGACATTTTACTGTATTTTGCACCAGAATGTTTCATTAAAATTGTGTTTTTGTTGAAATTTGAGTCATTTTAATTCGAAAGTGTTTGTTTTTTGCAAAAATATATGTTTTAGTCACGTGACCTCTGCTCCACAACAGAGAAAAACACTGAATTTAAAGGTTATTATGGCTCCATTTCACCGGTCTGGCACACTCAGGTTGAAGTCGGGCTGCTTGCAAATTATCTAACAGACCAAGGAATTTATGTTCACTGCTTGTTGGCGAAGCGAGTGACAGATCGAGGCTCATTTCGGTTGCCCGGGTTCTCACAAGTCATCTTAACATGCCAGCTAAATGCCAAGCCGGAATTACAGCGGCTCCTGTGTAATGAGCACCGGTGAAAGTCATAATTAAAGCATTACAGGGCGGGGAGGGGGCGGGGGGCAGAGACAAAGGCTGAGAAATGTAATAACAGGCCGTTTAAATCACCCCGGACGGGACGGCCTGGTTGGAATCAGGGGAGACCTTTTCTCCAGAAATGTGCCTGGTGTCAGCGGAGAGCAGCGTCTCTCCCCGAGAGCCGGCGGCAGGACAAGAGCCCCGAGCGTCCCGAGTGTGAACTCCTCATTTTCATCCCGGCCGAGGAGTCATAAATGTCTTGTTCCCATTGTGTGGGAACTCATCTCGGACATTGTCCCCGCGGCTCGGCCCACCAGTAGCCAATAAGTGGAACATGGTCTCCTATCGAGCCGCAGTCTAGCATTCCTGGCATTTCCAGTCGGCTGTCTGGCGGAAGGTCGGAAGAGACTCCGCCGAGCCGAGGAAAACCTCGTTTTGGTTCATTTTTCTCCTGGTGAGGAGGCTGCGGTCGTCTCCACACAGGAATGCTATTGTCTTCACCTTGTTTAAGAGCACAGAGCCCCAACGGGAGCTGCTTATGAGAGATGAACCGAAATCCCAACAACGCATCAAAAACAACCTGCTGCTCACGTTACTGGCGTTTTTTTACAATCTATATTTTACAGCTTTAAGGAATTAATTAATCAATCACACATTTAAATGTTTTCTACTTCAAACTACCAAACAGTAGAATAAAGTATATGTTCTTTAGTAAAATGCAGTTGCAGAACTGCTGCAGTTCATTGTGGATTCTGTGGAATTTGCAACGCTGGTGAAGATAAATCCAGACTTTATCAATTTTAGAGGATTTATCAGATGAATCCTGGAAGAGCTTTCGCAAATTAGACGGAGATTAAGACAAATTAGACTAATAAGACTAATTACAAAAAAACAAAAAAAAAAAAAAAAACAATCCGTGGTATGAGCATGGACTTTCCACTAAAACATAATCTCAAGATCCAAAGTTGGTGACTCACACGGGGATCAGTAGGTCATCATGAGGAATTCTCATTGATCTGATATGGTACGTCCATCCCTCCATCCATCCATCCATCCATGGGGTGCTGTTATCAATCCCAGCTATCTTCTTTAAATAGCTTAACTGTTCCTACACGTTTGTTAGAAACATCATTGAGTTTTGAGTCAGAATGATCAGAGGCTCTATCATTAGATGGTTGTATCTGTTTCGCTCCAGCTGGATTAAGACCAGCAACACACCCATCAGAACTCTGATGAATGCGGCTCACTCTGTCCCTCCTGAATTTGTTCGATCTCAACTGTGAACAAATCCTCCTTTCTGCTCGCACACCAAGAGAAAGTGGGAACATGGACTCTTACTTGCGGCCATAAAACGAAACGTTAAAGGCGAAGCAGTGTGCGAGCGAACCCTGGGGGTCGGTGTTTTACCGCTCTGGATTTAAAGTCTCGTTACTGGGAGATTATTAGACTTAATCTAGTAAAGAGGAGCGTGAAGTTCCGATCGCCCCGGAGGCCGGTGGGCTCCTTTTGGAAACAGTAGGGGGATTCATCCGGGCCGGCCATATGCCGCCTCCCTCCTGGCTTCTGTCGGAGGGGGGAGAGGTGTGGCCGATTCGGAAGCGAACCCCATTCAAACGCCACCTAAGGCCGTCCGCTCGCAGGTACGGGACGCCAGCGGCGTGAATGGGTCGGGATGCTGCCGGAGGGGCGGCGGGGCGCCCCTCCGGCAGCGGCGGGCTGAGCTCGGCCTCGGGGCGGGCGGAGGCGCAGAGGGCGATCCTCCCGGGAGGCCTTTGAACTGCAGGCTGCAGGTGGAATGCGCCCAGTCAGCAGGTCACTGTTTCAAAACCTGCTTCAGGGGAGAGCCTGGAGAGCCAAGCTGACGCTAATTGTCCTTGATGAGGCGGTCCGTGACGGGATTTACCAGCCATCACGACCACTGTCGGGGTTCATCACCGGGGACACATCAACTCTTCAGCTTTGATCTAAAAACAACAAAAAAAAACAACCAAAGACTCTCTAAATAGATAAGGACATTAAATAGAGAGAGGAAGAAGACAGAGCTAAAAACCTGGATCGCCCCGCTGGTGATCCCAACATGAGAAATCAAGGAATCGCGATGGTCGCACACTGACAACTCTGTTTGCAAGACAGCCATTTTGCTTTTTAGATATATCCTAGATTAAAGCTTGTCTTTTTATTTAGAAGTTTGATTTCATAGGTTTTTGCTTCCATTTTTGACTTTTCTTGAAACTGCTGTTGGCCTTATTGTCATATGACCGACATTAGCAGAGTTAAACCGTTTAGCTCAAGGCCCGCATGCTGCCCAGAGTCATCCTGAGAGGGCCGGACTGGTTAAATTGTGCCAGAATGGCCTCTAAATTTGAACTTGAAAGTTTGTCTCTGTTGTGGTGCAGAGTATACGTGATGGAAATGTCTGTATTTTTGAAAAAGCCAAACAGTAACTATGATCTCAACGTAAAGCCAATTTTAATGAAACCTTCTGATGCAACATACAGTAAAATGATTCCCTTCCCTGCAGGTTTGATTCCCAGTGCTGATGGGTCCCCTCTGTGTCCCTGAGCAAAGCCTTCAAACCTCGAACCAAACGGCTCAGGTTGGATTAGGAAGAACGTCCAACATGAAGTGAACATGATAGAAATGATCTTAAGTGTATCTGAGTCCTTTTATTCTGTGTATTTTATTTAGTTGGGGTTGAACATGGTTTTCTGCCTCACAGACCTCAGACTGTGTGACTCAGGAGACTTCTGGTTTCCTCAGTGGAATCCCTTTGTGTGTCTCTGGTCCAGGGACAAGTGACTGCAGGAGCTCCAGACCATCAGACTATCACTCAGACACACCGGCATACCTCAGCAGCCCCCACCACCCCCACATCCACCTCAAACCAGAGTGAGATTTGTGAGCCCGGGTGAAGAGGGAGCGGCAGCACTGGCAGCTGATTAGACTCTCCATTTGCATAACGTGGTTAGACTTCAAAGACAAGCCTCACAAAAGACGCTTGTTTCCTTAATTGTTTCACGGGTTGTTTGTTCTGCGGTGATGCCGTCAACACAGGAGCGTCCAGGCCTGGTCTATCAGTCTGACTCTGACGGCTCAGAGCAGAGGTGAGCCAGTCAGGCGGCCCGAGCGTGGTCGGCGCTGTACATGTGAGGGCGCCGTGTGCTGTACGCCGTCGGCCCGGGCCCCGCTGAGCGCCACAACGCCGCCCGCCGCCAGCACATCCAGCAGATCAAGGCCTCGGCCCCCTCGGCCCCCTCGGTCCCCCGCTCGCCCCCGGCCAGCCTCCAGGTGGGCTCCGCTAATGAGCCCCGGTCCGAGCCGCGGCGTGGGCCTCTTCTTCCCAGGGCTGGAGGGGGCCACGGAGGGGGCAGAGGCAGTCTGCTGGCTGGGTCAGCACCAGGCAGGGGGCAGGCGGCGGGACAAGGACCCTGAACACAAGAGCCCGAGCTGAAAATCACACTTTTCAGACCTTATTAATGGTGAGTTTGTATATGAGTGTGGGAAGACGGAGCGTGGGGGCCTTGGGAGGAAAAAGGTTGTGCCACATGGTGCATTATGAGTCAGAAGTCCACTTTGTGCTCTTTGATCTGTGTTTTTTTTTTTCTTTCTGTAATTGACCACACAGAACTCTGTTTGTTTGCGCGCCGGCTGAATGGGCCAGGCGGTAGGTTCCCTTTGCCTTTACAGTGTGAGATATTCCAGGGTAAACAACCCCTCCTTCAGCCGTGATGTGGTACAAGAGACTGCAGTGACTGATGGGAGTGTTTGTCTGATGCTGCCAGCCTCCACTTTTGTTTCCCGGGCTTTTGATGTGATTGATACGAGTGTTTTCAAAGAAACAAATCGTCTCCTCCGCAGCGTTTAACCCAAAATAATAGTTAAAGGGAGGGTTATGCCGCGCGCAGTGTGTGAATCTCCACATCACAGGGAAGAGGAAGGGTGGCGGTGTTTGGGCTTCGCAGGGGACTTTGATGACGGGAAGACCACAAACATGGGACGACATAACCCTCTGACTCTGGCTCAGTAGCTCGCCACAGGCTCTTTAACAAGATTCTGCAACCAAATTCTTTACTTTGGAGAAACATCTTGTCAGCTTCTTCTGTACAAAACTCATCAGTGGCTCTATTTATGGGTTAAGATCTTTGTCATTATCATCCTAATCTGGATTGAAATATCACACATTGTATTGTTTAAGTGATAGAAACTGGTTAATGTTCAAACAGAACCTGCTGTAGTGATCGGTGTTCAAATAGAGACTTGTAATTGCTATTTTTTAGTTAACCATAAGGTTCCAATCCGGACTGTCAAACCATCAAGCAAGTGGTATAGAAACTTCAAAGAAAACACTAATTTTGTTTTAATAAATGTCTTCAGAGCAACAGACGCACCAGTGAGACCCGAGCTGAGATATCGGAGATGCTGTCATGAAAGCTGGCTAACTAGCAAACTCGTCTCAGACCCTGTTGAGATGACGCTTCAAGTACAAACACATCGTTTGTGGGTTTTTGTTTCAGAGAAGTTTTGCAATGAGACAGAAACATTTTGAAAATAATGTCCGTTTTCCGTGGAAATGGTAGTAAAGGATGTATGTAGTTTTCCTGTTGGGCCACTAGTGGGTGCTGTTGTCAGTTATTGTAAAGAAACCAGACATCTTTGCAGAGAACTGGAAAAGCTGCTTTACTATATTTGGTGATTCTCCACGATAAAACGCTCAAGTTGCATTATAAGTGGCTCTGAGTTCCGTTGTCGTGTAAACAAACCCTCAAATGTAACGAAAACAGTAAAGAGACGTGGATACATGTTAAAATCTTCCTAAATGAGACGTTTCCTCCCGTTGTCTGAGTGCAGCAGATGGAGATGAATCTGTGAGAGTCAGAGACGCTCTGCCAAACAGCTTCTGGCCATATTTTTGCCGCCTGTCACCACATCCCAGAACGCGCACACGAGATTATGTCTTTTCTCTTTGGCCTCCTTTATGTGTGTAAAAGAGCGCTGGTTTTACTGGGGCGTCATGTTTTGCACATGCTGGACGTCCTGCGGTGCTGGTCAGTCGGAGGGGAGCGGCCTGGTTTCACGGGTTCACTCCGGAGCCATAAAGGAGCCTTTGTCGCCGGGGAGAGAGGGGTCATCTCTCTTTTCCACCGGCCAATAAACGTCCACATTCTCCACCTTTCTTATGATTTTTGTGAGCCGCGGACAAAGGAGGAAAGGCGTGGAATTATTCACAGGGAAATGAATAAAGGATTAATTTGCATTGATTTTGCTTTTCCGTGAAAGGAGTCACGAAGAAGCCTCCACTAAAGTGGACAAAAAGATCAATGGCACCTTTAGATATGGCGTATAAGCAGAAAGGCAAATCTGAAAATTGGTGCTTTGTGTCACATTGGTTTGAAGGATCTCCCTCTCGGCGTCTGGAGCAGAGATGGACCGTGACTCTCCGCGTGGAAAAGACGCTTTCGGTGACAAATTGAGAAAGCATCTGGTTTCATTTGAATAATTTGGCCGGTGAAGGTTTGGACGAGTTCTTTACAAGCGCTTGAGGAGTCAGTTGTGCGTTAATGCACCAACAAGTGTTCCCTCTCTCCGCTTTGTGTCGGCCTGTTTGACTCGTTCAGGCGCATTCGGCAAAACTCCTGTTCCTCTTTTGGCCGTGTTTGCTTTCGCCGGAATGGATTAGACACAAGGTCCGTTTGAGCACAAGGAGCAACGAGACGCTGATTTTCTGCCTGATTTTTCTGTCGCTTTCAGGATATTCGGAGAGGAGGAAGGAGGATTTCAATCAAGCGGCTGATTTGACGTGTAATGATCATCTAATTCGAAACGATCTATTTTATGTGTTTTGAAGACTGAGTTGAGATATCAAAAATCGTTTTGATGATGATAATAATTCATGATAATTATAATCCCTCCTCATCCTCGGCCCAACCTGAGCAGGAAGGCGAGCTGTTGCACTCACGCTGCGTATCTCTTCGACACTAAGTCGATTTTTAATTTTCCCCTGCCCTCCACGTTTGATCCTTTGTCTTCCGGCAGCCACCCTCTGTTTTAAAGCCGCGGGCCTGTGTGTGCGGCGGCGGCGGCGGCGGGGGCCGCCGGGCCCAGAAGGGCCATATCTGTCACAGCGCATTCCTGCGCGCCGCGCTGAGTGAAGGGCCGCGGTGTGGCCGAGCTGCGAGCGTGCGGCTCAAAGGCCGCATGAAACGCTGTAATGTAATTATGTGGACAGTCTCTCAGATCCATTAGCTTGAAATGGTTCTGCAGCCCCCCATTCAGCCGGTGTCTTTTCTAAAGAGGAGGAGGAGGAGGAGGAGGAGGAGGGAGGGGGGGACCCTGAAGTGATCTGAAAAGACCTCCTCTGTACTCATTGTGCTCATTGTCTTTGTGAGCTTGTTTTCAGAGGGGGAGTCGAGTTACAGCCCTCCGCTGATGACAACCTCGCAGATTCTACAGATACAGGTGGGAGGCTGTCTTTTTTTTTTTTTTTTTTTTTTTTAACTGCTGCACTTTAGTTTAATCAAGTAAAAGCAGAAAAAAAAATTATGTTTCCATCAAAGATCCCACTCCGTTTTCTCACATCAACAATAAACTAATCATGTTTATAATATTTGTGTCACTGATTTTGATTTTCTGAATCAGGAATGTCAAACACATTTTATTTCAGTCTATTTTCATCTTCAGAAAGTCGAATCAGTGAAGTCGTGCCGTAATGATCTTTAATTTTAAACATTTCATAGTCGTGGTGCAGATCATACATGATGAAAATGTCCATATTTTCACAAATAAACGTTTTCTCCTGAAAAACGACCACAATCTCAACATTGAGGCAGTTTTAATGAAGTCCTCTGGTGTGAAATACAATGGAATGTCCAGGAAACTGTTTTATTCTGCAAGTTTTTACAAACTCATGACTCTCAGGCTAACGCTAGCTATCTAACTTTCATGGCCGCCTCACCGATATCTCAACTTTTTCCTTGAAACTTCTGTAATTAGCTTCGTGTTTTGGCCGCATCGGAGCCTCTTCCAGGCCAGTTTTGACCCACAGGCCTCATGTTTGACACCCCTGATCGACATCATCTTTTTAGCTGTGCTAATGTTTATTTTCTTGAACCTGTCTGAATCTGGTGAAACCAGTATGTTCATTTAAAATCGCTCTGATAAACAGAGCCCATGAGAATGGTCATTCTGAGGCGTTGGCCTCAGTTTTCCAGTTTGTTTTTTTTTTCCCCATTTATATCCATTAAATACAACAACCACTGGCAGAACCTTATTTATTCCACTTAAAAACAGATTAACACGTCAGCCATGAAAACAAGCCGGCTCCTGCATAAAGGTGCAGATTGAATTAGCCTTGTACTTTACAAAAAAAAAAAAAAAACATTTATTTAGGAATCAAATTAAAGGTTCCAGCCAATTCCCAAAATTTGATTTGGTGCTTTGTGTTTATCTAATCTCTGGCATTCACTCGGCGAACCGGTGGAAATGTCCAAATGCGTCACTGCACAACTTTAAAGGCCTTTTCCCATGCATTGCAGCCTAGTGACCCATTCTAAATAAGCTATATCATCGGGGGAACTGCTGTTTATAAAGGAGTCCATTGGGACCTCTGCTCAAAGGCCTTTTTTCCCTGGAAGCCTGGATGAAAAGTGCAAAGAGGAGGATAAAGAAAAAAAAAAAGTATAGGAGATGTCAGGATGCCTTTGGAGGGAAAACAAACTGCAGAGACCAATGTGAGTTGACTTAATCTGATTAGACTAACCTCATCAACAGCCCACTTAAAAGGGAGAAGAAAGGCTTGAATTGGGGCGAGAAGGGAGAGAAAAGGGTTCCCTCTCTGCTCCGAAAGCCGCCGAGGCTCCCTGAATGCAGCACATTGTACTGGACATGCTGGTCTGCAGATGGCAAAATGACAACAAGCCGCTTGAAAAGTGAGGCAAATATAATTGATCTCAGGCTTTTTTTTTCTTTTTTTTTTTTTTCCACAGGTATGAAAACAGCTAAGGGAGTAATGAGATTAGGGAAGAATAAAATTTCGAAAAAAAAAAATACCACTTTCCATCACGTTTGTGGTGCAAACATGCAGCTTTGAAGCCTTTGAGTGGGAACACCCTCCCCTGTGAGAAATATTCCCAAATTCACATTCATTTATTCAAATTGGGCCTTCTTATGAAGCACCCTGCCGTCCTGGTCATACATCAAACAGCAAATGGTTAAGCAGGGAAATAGCTGTTATAATACCAGCATTAAAAAAAGGAAAATCTTTTATTGCACGTGGCCACGCCCACATCGGAGAAATCCCCAACAACAATGGCCGTGAAATGTCTGGCGCTGGCTCCCTTCAGATCGTTTGCCAAATGCCTTCAGTTTTACACACCTTAAATCTTCAGTTTACAGTTTAATTAAACTTTTTTGAGTCCCGTAGTTTTGCGTCTCCTCTCTGCGCGGAGCTGGTTTAACTAGTTTAACAAACCTCACTGCACTAACTGGTACTAACAGGAGCCTCGGATGTAGTGATGGACTCACTTTGTCTTAATTTGATTTATTTATGTGGTCGTAAATAACTCATATACACTATATGAGTCAATCTATATTCAATAAAAACACATCTCGTATCTAAAGACACTCTTAGTACAACATATGAACATGTCTGAAAATGAATTGGAACAAATAAAACTCATTTAATCCAACAATTCTCCAATATTCTACTAATGGATTTTAACATTCTAAACAAAAAAAAAAATACATATTGATACATTATGTTGTTTTTAGATCGTACCAAGTTGTAAAATAGTTCAATTTTACAATATTATAGATTTTTTTGCTTGTAGATTCACTGATATCCGTATAAAGAGTTGGAGATAAATACAGAGCGATTTGATGAAATTAACAGACTTTCGTTCTTAGTGTCAAACTCATTTTAGTTCATGGGCCCAATTTCATCATGACTGGGCCAGATCAGTAAAATAGTGCCATCATAAACTTTAAATTTGAACTTTTTGGCTTTGTTTTGCTGTATAGCTGATGGAATTTTCTATATTGTCACAAAAACCAAACAATTATCATCTAAAATGACTACAATCTCAATATAAATTCTATTTTAATGAAGCCCTCAGGGGTTAAATACGCTGAAATTTCCAAAAATCTTCTCCTATAACTGTTGCATTATGGGAGTTTTTACAAACTGAGCCTAACGACATGGTTTTGAGGCTAATTCTAGCAACGAATCTTCTTTCATGAGATATCAGCCATGCTGTTGAAAAAGTCAATGGTTTCATTAGAATATCAATATAAAACATTTATAATTCTTCTTGGTGGTTTGACCGGCCGCATTGGAGCCTCTTGAGGGCCGGTTTTGACCCACGGGCCTCATGTTTGACCTCCCTGATATCAATGCAGAGTTAAACGTAGCTCAGATTACAAACGTTTTAGTAACGAGGAATTGCTTTATGTTTATTTGAACTTTTTATTTTTAATGTGTGCGTGCACGTACGTGTGTGCGTGTGTGCGTGTGTGTGTGTGTCCGAGTGTGTGTTGTTGTTGTTTTCCTTCAAGAACTAGGCCACTGCCTCTGAAACAAAGCCCTCGGCACCCAAACAGTCTTTGTATCTGCTCGGTGTCGCCGCTTCATTGTGGTAAACACACGTCCCAGCCCCCGGATCGGGGAGTGTGTATAAAGGGATTGTGCGGCCGACGGCGGCTAATACAGATATAATTGACTCTCCTTCTGCAGCCGTGCACATGGATTTGGAGGAGTGCACGGACTCATTGTACGACAACAAATTAAGCAAGGCAGCAGTCAAAAGGAGCCGCTGAGCATTCGAAGAATCCGCACAACAGACTACTGAACTCCGCTAAATCTGCAAACACCGCGTCCCCCCCCCTTCCTCCTCCTCCTCCTCCTCACTTTCATCTCCACCTCACAACACTAAGTCAAAAAGCAAGTACTCTCAGGCCCTGCGCGCTGAATGTTGATCGCCCATTAAAAAAAAGCGGCGGTTTCTGTTCGGGGCATTCCTCCGAGCGGAGACGCCGGCGCTGGCTTTAATGGCGCTCTAATGACGGCGCCGTTCAAGACGCCTCTTTCATTTGAAGAGGAATTCTTGTTCTCTTTGTTGTCTGAGTCCCATCTTTGAAATGCAGGACTGAAGAGGGAGGGAATGGATTTGACCGGGACTCGTCCGCTGACTTGCTCTGACTTCAGATCAGGTCCAACAGGTGGTTTAACCCCCAACGCCGCCGCCGCCGCCGCCGCCGCCCCTCCAACTATACAGAATTATTAAAGCAGAAATCCCATTAACTGCCCTGCTGCGGGGAGCGCTCGTGTAATCTGTGTAGAATTAGATCTGCTTCATTTGGGCCGATCCGAAGGCAAACAGGAGGCGAAGTGAGCCCGAGCACACACAGCTGGCCCTCGAGACTCGGGGGATCCTGGGTAAACGAGCGTCCGGCGTGTCTCGGCACAGAGGCCCAACAATGGCCGCCGCTCTTCAGCGGGGCCGGATGGCTGCGGGGCTTAGCCGAGTTTTATTGCATTGGGCCCGTTGCGGAGGATCACAGACTTCGCCGTCAGTTTGGAGATTAGGATGACATCGCCGCCTCCTTTAGGGCCGTAATGCTCCCTTTGTGGGACGGGACTCGCTGAGTTAACATGGAAATCTGCTGCAGGAAGCTTTAATTCAGCTCACGGCTGCAGATTCATGTAACGAATAGATGATCCGTGTTGGAAAGCTGAGTCTTTACTCCTCCTATTGGTCGATACAGCACATGGAGTGAATTAAAGCAAGGTCAGTGGAATTCTTCACCACTCCGGCAAGTCACACAAAAAGTTTTAAAAAACACTAAAACATAGTGATGGAGAAAGGCCAATAATAAAGATAAACGTGTTTTAAATGTTGAGTCAGCAGGACGTTTGTTTCACAGCTGAGGAGCAGAGGAACCGGAGCTGCTTCATCTTTTCCCGACGACCTCAGAGGTCTGGATCATTATTAAACCTCGTGACCTTGAAGGTCTGGATCAGGGTTCTGTAACCTTGATGAGCAAAAGAGACATTTTTGTGACTTTCCGCCAAGTCAAGTTATTCTGGAGCCGCAAAACTCATTTAACCTTTTAAAATGAGGCGAATGCAGCTCATGAAGCTTCATATATACTTTAGATTTACACACAGAAAATATATCTCATGATGCTTATGAAGTTAGGGTTCAGGGTAGTGAACATTTTCTTAAATTTAACCTATTTTTGTACTTGATTTTAACAGTTTTGCTCCAATTTTCAAGTATTTTTTGTTGACAATTTTGAAATTGTAGCCATTTCAACCATTTTTCCTCTTTTTAAGCAGTTTTTGCATGCTTTTTTCCAGCCATATTTATTTTCTTTTACACATTTTTTAAGTCGTTCTATCACTTTTTTCTCCTTTTCTTGTGGTTTTTTACCAATTTTACTTGTACCGTTTTTTTAATCCCTTTTGAACCGAGAGCGAGGAATCATTTTCAGTAGTACTGTGGTGTGTAACTACCATAAAAATAAGTTCAATGTTCATTCACGTTTCATACAGCGAAAGCTTCGTGGAGCCACTACAGAGGGACTGAAGAGCCACCTGTGGCTCCAGAGCCACAGGTTGAACACCCCTGGTCTAGATCTTTTAATAAATCTTCTCCTGAGGACCTCGGAGGTCTGGATCATTATTAAACCTCTTCCTGAGGACCTTAAAGGTCTGGATGGTTCATAATGCTGTATTTAGACCTGAGACCATCCGAACCTTTTTGGACCAGTTGTCAGATTTTGAAGTGGAACCTTTGACACACAAGAGATGGAAGCTCAGGTAGAATGTGCAGATTGTTTACTCAATGTTACAATAGTTCAGCTGCGGAAAATAAAAAACACAAAGTTTCTCTGAATGTTGTTCAAATAGAAATCCTTTCATTCTTCAACTTCTGCCTCGTAAAGTTCCTGATCTGAACCACATGGAGCACAGACGTGAAATAAAAGAGGCTCTAGGATAGAGCCAAGAGGAACCCCACCAGCTATTTTCATGTTTCATATTTTCATAATTACCGATTAACGCATTGAGAATCAATACACACATCTTACACAACGTCGCATCCTTGCAGTGTGAAGTTTCATCCTTTCATGATCAATGCTGCTTTGCTCCTGACATCTTTTAATAATCTTTTTCCATCACTTTTAATCGTTCCTTAGTTTATATTTTAAAGTAGATTCACTTCTTTCTTCATTCTTTCTGCTTCATCCATTTCACTTCAGGGGCCACATGCTGCCCTGATTCACCTCTCGTGGCTCCAGAATGGTGAAATAGTGTCAGAATAACCTTTAGATTTAATTTTTCTTGTGTTGCAGAGCACACGCCATGAAAATAAGCATATTTTCACAAAAACCAAGCAATCATCACTGAAAATGACTGCAATCTCAATAAAAAAGCCAATATTGAAACCTTCTGATGCAGCATAGTGAGATGTGTAAACAAACTGTTGCATTCTGGATGTTTTTATAAACTCATGGCTTCGAGGCTAATGCTAGTTAGCGAGATTTCATGGCAGCATCACTGACAGCTCAGCTCAGGTCTCAGCTGTGTCCAAAACCAAATTAAAAATTGAAATTTGGCCCAACTTGAGCCTCTTGTGGGCAGGTTTTGGGCCTTATGTTGACACACTAATCTAAATCATCTTTTTCTTTGCAGTATAAATGTTTATTTTCTTTCATCTATCTGCATTTGTTGTAATTAAGATCTCCATGTCATGCGACTCAGTATCTCTCTGGTAAACAATGACAGTTTGGAGGCATTCATCAGTTTCCCTGTAATTTTAAACATCTGTATCCATTAAATAGAAGAATCACATCCAAAATCTAATCTATTTCACTGAAAAATTGATTATTTTCACAATAGACAAACAGTTACCTAAGAAAGTAAAATGAAATAAAATAATATAAAATTTCTCTTTCTGTGTTCATATGAACACAAATGTAAATGTTTTATATATCTTATTCATTATTTAATTCTTTTATATCATTTGTACAAATCGACACTCTTGGAACTCGATTCACTTTGATTATTAAATTATGTAAATAGAAACAGTGTTATAAAGTCATTAAAACCTGTCCAGCAGTGTGTTATTCAAGATACATGTGAATGATTTTATGTCTTCCAGGTTTTCTTTTGATTCTTGTTTAGGAGTAAACATCTTATTCTATGTATATAACAGATGCAACTCTAGAAATGCTTTCATCAGGTGACATATATTTAGTGAAATTCCCCACATGTCACCGTTAGCACCACTTTGGAATAATAAATGTATTCTTATTGGTAGTTAATTGGCCACAATGGTGAAAAAATGGGTTGTCTTATGTGCAAAACTTATTTGATATAGAGAAAAATGAATATTTAAGCTTTCACCAAATTGCTGCCAAGTATAACTTGTCCCCAAATCAGTTTTGGAGATATGTCCAACTCCATAGCTCACTCTCTAAATGGCTGGGAAGTCCTCTCAGTTGCCCTGTAGGTAGTCCCGTAGAAACATGTCTTCGTAAATCATCATCTAAAAAAAAGAGACTACTTCAAAATCTATAATTTACTCCTTGAAAAACTGTCTGATCTGTTATCTAAAGTTAAAAAATATTGGGGCAAGGACTTTGCTTTGGACATATCCCAGGAAGACTGGGAATCTTGTTTACAGAATATTAATACAATGAATAAAGAAATTGTTGACAGATTTATTGAGTTAATGATTATTCACAGATGACACCGGACCCCTCAGCAGCTGCACAAATGGAAAGTAATTCCTACAGATTCCTGCTGGAGATGTCATGAGCTTGGAGGATCAATCTTTCACATCCTTTGGACTGGTCCAGCCCTCCAAGAATGGAGGAAAATTATAATAGAAATTATTTTTAAAGTGTTAAAAAGATGATTCAGCCAAACTTTCCATTCTAGGCTCAACCACAGAACTTCTGGACTCTCACTTGTCTCGCTCTGAAAGAAGATGGATCATACTCGCTCTTACAACTGGAAAACGTATTTTGTTAAGACACTGGATGAAGAAACAGCCTCCTCCTTATGAGGAGTGGTGAACAACGATGGTTAAACTGGCGTCGTATGAGAAAGTAACGTGCTGTCTGCTGATTAAGATTCATCAATACGACTATATTTGGTCCTGTTTTACCAACTGGCTGCCTGTATCATAATTTACTAATTGGTAAATTATTGGTCAGTGTGGGTGTTTTCCCCTTTCTTGTGTGTGTTTTTTCTTTCTTTTCTCTTCTTTCTCTTTCTGTCTGTCTTGTTTTAAAAAAAACAAACAAAATCAATAAAATATGCATTGGAAAAAAAAATCCCCACATGGTTTAAACAGTTTTGCATTCCTTTTAAATCAGTTTGATATTATTTCCCCATCAGGAAGGCAGATCTGCGCCCCCTGCTGGCCATTGCGGGAAGTCAACATCAGAAAATCGAAGAGAATAGAAATTCTTTATTATTCCCAGAAAAGAAATGATTTAAATACCCTCCTGATTCAGCATGTTCTGGATTATATAAACTATTATGGATTGATTCTGACTCTAAAAGAAATCTATTTCTTAGTTGTTGTTTTTTTGGTTCATTGAGTCCTTTGATTCATCTCTTCAGATCTTCAGTCATTTTATTGAGTGTTGATTGAGTTTAATGTCCTCTGGAGTCACAACGACCCACAGCATGAGAGGAGTGCAATGGAGGGAACTGTCAGGAAATGATTTAATTTTGTTTCCCAGCAGCAGCAGCACGTCAGAAGCTGAGGGTTTGCTGAGTTTGTTGTTTTTAATCGTTTTTCTTTGATTTTTTGTGACTCTGACTTCTGTTCTGAGGCCATATTTCCCTCAACAGTCTGATTTCTCTTGGAAACATGATGATTGTCGTGCAGTCACTCTGTTTCTCTTCCGTCCCGATAGTAAAGTATTGATGTATTTTGGTGTCATTCGATGAGGAAGGTTCAAATTCTGCACTCAGATATCAGAAAAGTGTCAACAAGGCTGAAAGATCCTGATAATGCAGCAGCTGAGGGAACATCCAGACTCTTCTGCTCCTGCGGAAATGTGGTTTCAGAAAGTCAAAGGAAGGTTAAACGTTTTATTTTTCAGGTCATGAGTTCAGGATGTAACTGTTTTAGTTGATGCTTACTTTTAGTCGAAAAAAATCACAAGGAACCACAAGGAACCACTCAGGACAGCAGAAAATTAATGATTTTTTTTATCCTAACTCAACACATGATGTGACTCTGATTATTAACTAGAATTGGAAGAATCAATCATTGTATTTAGGTCACACTCATGTAAGTTAGACCTTATTTTCCTGAAATTTAAACCACAGAGGCTAATTTTAATACGTTTGAATAAAATATCCTACTAAGCCTTTTCATATCTCACTCTGGGAGAATTCATATACTTTACAAAAAGAGATAGGGTTTTTGTAAATGTGATCTGTTGAAAAAAAAAAATCCACAACCAAGGGAGAAAAATGTGTAACACTGAAGTAATACTGCAGATCTAATGCAACAATACTCTGTAAGATATGTTTAAAAAGCAGTCAAATTAGTCTTTGAAATGCACAGTAACTGAGAGGATATTAAACTTTGCCTATGGGCACCTGAGAGCTCGAAGAAAATGCAAAAAATAAAGGTTTTAAAAACAAAGAGTTCTGAGAAACAATTTCAGAAGTTTTTTTCATCTAAATAATTACATTATTTTACATCTCATGCAGCTTTACAGCAAAAAAACACACAACTTAAAGAGACAACAAAGGCTTCTTGAATTACAGAGTAAAAAACGTTTATTTTGACACTTCTATTTTCTTTTTCTTTCAGTTTCAACCTGTGGAGTCGGTTTACCTTCGGCCACTAGATGGCGCCCTTCTCCTTTACACGCCGTGTTGAACACCGACTGGACAGAAGCCTCAGATCCTCCTGAAAATAAACGAGGATAAACACAGTATCAGGTAAACCGTCTGCCAGGTCAGGTCACGCCTGAGGTCAGATGAGCAAAATCTTGATGTTTCATGATTTAAATGTCTTTAAAATGACGAAGATTTTCATTAAAAAAGAATTTAATTTGACAGTTTAAAAAAAAAAAGATCGATGGCCTGCAGATCGAAGCAGAAGGAGAATAACAAGGTAATATTTTATAAGTAATCGTTCTGCTCTGCGGTCTGGAGCGTGAATCCGAGGCTTCCGGAGGAGCAGCCCGGACATTATGCGCTCTTTGAACGAGCTATAATCTGTGAGTTCTGGCACGTGCGCAGCGCAAACCGGAGAGGACTGCGCGAATGGCACGCGGACAGATGTGCCCCCGCCTTCCTCCTCCTCCTCCTCCTCTTCCTCCCCTCTCCGGGATTGCTGACACGGAGCCGCTCGCGCAGCCAATCCGAGTGCGCCCGTGCGTAATTTGCATAAAGTGGCCGCGCGCCATTGGCTTAATGCGTGCTGCTGCAAACCGCCTCGCGTGCCATTACAGATGTCTTCTCCTTGGAGGCTCGAGGCGGTTTAAAAATAGACGAGGGTGCGGAACTGCGTTTATGGAGGAAAAAAACATGATTGTTGGTGTTTTTTTTAACGCATTTAATAAAATTATTTTCACTTTCACGATCAACAACAATAAACTTTTCCTGACAAACAAACAATTTTCTAAGAAATAAGCAAATTAATTAAATTTGTATTTCATACAACATTAAAACTATGTATTGTGCTTGAGAATAGATGCGTGAAGTTTGCGTTAATTTTGTTGGGAAAAAAATTTAAAAAAAACAAAATGTCTTTGAAAGCAGCGCGGTTGATATGATTTTTTTTTTTTTTTTTTTATTGTCGCACAGATTTCCGAGGTTCTTGGAAGGAGCCGCACGCCGTGTCCCGCGGTGTTTCCTCCCTCACAGAGCAGCGTCTGTACTCTCTCTCTCACACACACACACACACAGCGCGCACCAAAAGCCCTCCAAACATTTTTCACGAGCACGGAACAAAGTTGGAAGCAAACATCCAGCGCATCCCCTCCCCTCCCCTCCCCTCCCCGCTCCTTATCGCTTCACATCCCGGCCGCCGCCGCCGCCGCCGCCGCCGTTCCGCCGCGGCTGCGCGCGCGCGCCCCGCTTTGTTGTTTGTCCCTGCAGGGCTGATTGAGCAGCGCGTGACTGACGGCCCGCGGGGGCGTTGTCCAATCAGCGGCCTGCCCCGCGCCCGATGGGTGAGTCCTCTCTGCGATTGGCTGAGGCGAGTGTGGGAAAGAATGCAGAGAAGGTTTCACACGAACCGGGAGCACGCGAGCCGGCTATAAGTAGCGCGCCGGCGTGTGTCGGCGGCAGAAGTGGAGAGTCGCTCCGCACGCTCCCGCACGCACCCGCACGCACATGACAGCTCCGTGATAACAGGCGGCACGACGCGAACGCATCTGTGGGGCATTTCTGTCGCGTGTTTCCGTTTCTCCAGGAGGATTTTACCTTTTCTCTGATTTTTTTGATTTTTCCTCTCACCTGCTCCGGGTGAAGATGCCAGCTGACACTATGGAAAAGCAGACCGCGTCTCCCATTGCGGGGGCTCCCGCAAACGGAACTCACACTCCGGACAAGCCAAAAAACGCCAGCGAGCACAGAAAAGTAAGGATTTATTTTACTTTTTTTTTTCTCAAGTTTTTTTAGGCGTCTTGGTTGGTGAGCAGTAAATTAATTCCATTTCTGTGATCATCCGTTGCAGTCCTCTAAACCGATCATGGAAAAACGGCGGAGAGCAAGAATAAACGAGAGCCTCGGGCAGCTGAAGACGCTCATCCTGGACGCCCTGAAGAAAGATGTGAGTAGCAGTGAACTGAGGGGATGAAACGGGCTCGTTCCATCAGGTGTGTGTTGAATAGAAACTAAAGAGTTGACGTTTCTTCGCGCAGAGCTCCAGACACTCCAAGCTGGAGAAAGCAGACATCCTGGAGATGACAGTGAAGCACCTGAGGAACCTGCAGCGCGTGCAGATGAGCGGTAAGTTGCGCAGCTCGTGGCAGCGGGACCCTCCTCCTCCCCGCGGAGCCGCCGCTTCATCCCCGTCCTCTGCTCTCTGTCTCCCCGCCAGCAGCGCTCTCAGCGGACGCCACGGTCCTCAGCAAGTACAGAGCCGGATTCAACGAGTGCATGAACGAGGTCACGCGCTTCCTGTCCACTTCGGAGGGGGTGAACACGGAGGTGCGGTCGCGGCTCCTGAGCCACCTGTCCGGCTGCATGGGCCAGATGATGTCCATGAACTACCCGCAGCAGGCCGCGTCCCAGCAGGCGCACCTGGCGCAGCCGCTGCACGTGCAGCTCCCGTCCACGCTGCCCATCAGCGGAGCCGCGATGGGCTCCAAGCTCAGCCCCGCCGAGGCCGCGTCCCCCAAAGTGTTCGGGGGCTTCCAGCTGGTGCCCGCCACCGACGGACAGTTCGCCTTCCTGATCCCCAACCCGGCCTTCGCCTCCGCCACGGCGCCCGTCATCCCGCTTTACGCGAACGCAGGAGTGCCGGTGGCGGTGAACGCCAGCCCGGTGCACGGCAGCTCGGCGCCCACCGCGGCGTCCCCGGTGCACGGCATGACATCCTTCTCCGGGGGGTCGCAGGCGGTCAGCCCGGTGGGAGTGAGCACGGGCTCGGAGAGCAGCGAGCCGGTGTGGCGGCCCTGGTAGCGCTCGCGCTGCGGCTCGCGCTGCTTCTCCAGACTGAACTGCACAAACTGTTGCGGGCTCGAACCTGTGACCGTAGGATGGTAACTCTAACCACTTAACGCCCATCCAGTGTTTTTGTTTCGTTTTATGGAACACGAGTGGCCTTTAAATGGCGCGTTTTTGTTTTGTTTTTCATATAACTTATTGATTCCAATATTTGGAAATCGGTGGAAAACATGCAGATGGAAAAAAAATTTAAAAGATTTTTTTGCTATGAAGTACTTTTTTATGAAAAGGTTTAGTTTTGTACAGACGTGTCATTGATTGTTTATACCAAAGCGGTGTTTTATATTCTTTGTTGTTTTGTGTTCAAAAGAGAAAAAAACTGAAGTTGGGTCTTGACCCCTTGTTTTAATAAATGAGATTTCAAATGAATCCTTGTCTGCAGCCTGTTTCTCTCACCAGCCTCACCTCGCTGTGATCAGTGTAAACATGTTTTAAGTCGCGCGTAAAAGTTACATTTTGTGCGTAAAAGTTGCACTGACTAAATTGGCAACGTAATATAAAACTCTGGACCTGCGCTATAGAGACACGTTGATCATTTTCCCATCACAAACATCTGCATCAATTCTTCTACAACGTTTTAAGTGGCCACCTTGTCAGCAGTTTGGCGGGAGCACTTTACATCTGGCCCTTTAGGGACCAGTCCAGGGGACAATGGGGGTGTATTTTTCTATTGCCATAAAGGTAATTAAATGTTTGAAAAGGTTCTCATCCTGTATGCAGCGGGAGCTTTGAGAAGTCCTAAACCCTATTCATGAGCCTGGGAAATGCGCTCAGGGGTTAATGTCACTAACAGATTGCCTCAGTGAAAGGAGAATATGGAAAGATCCTCGCTTCCTTTTGTGCGTCAATTGTTCGATTCCACTCCCAGCGGACCTGCGCCTCAGTGAAGGAGGGAACTTTGTGGACTTTGTTTTTGATGGAAGACAAACTTTAATGCAGCTCTGCGCAAAAAATACAATTTGAGAAACATTTTTTATCTAGAATGGCTTTTTATTATCTCAGTCTGTGGTCTAAATGTGTTTTTGGTGCGTTTCCATCTCAGCTCCATGTCTGCCGTCCCCTCTCCTCCCAGTGTGTTTATCTCTGGGTGTAAGCCTATCTTTCTCCGGTTAGCGGGGTCCGGAACTGGGGGGCAGTGTTCCTGTGACGGGCGGCATGGCGCAGGCCGTGTGTCAGCCACTTGCAGGCTCCGGGCCCCTGCCCTGGGGATTAGGTTACAGCCTGCTGACCGCCGGTCAAAAACCCCCTCAACATTTAATACTCCGCCGGCGCGCCGGGCTGCGTGGCGCGGGGCCTCGAGCGAGACGCGCTTTTTTACGCGTTCCTTCATCCCCGGGCCATCAGCAGCTCACACAAACCGCACGCTCATTTTAACATATAACGTGTCCAGACCTCAGTGTGGAGAAATGTTTCCAGATATACATCCATGGAACAACTTGACTGTCCGCGCAGCTTCATCCCCAACCCTGCACCCTCCTGTACGGACGCGCCGTTTGCAGCTGCAGCCTCTTGCTGATTTGTGTACTTGCCTTTTCATTTCCCCCCTCGTGCCCTGCAGATGACACCGGCTGTAAATGGCAAAGTGAAACGCGTCTGGAGGTGATACCGAAGCGGCTTCCTCCCGCGCGCAGGCATACTGAAACCCCAGTTGGCAGCGCGCGTGGGTTCTGCGGTTGTTCCTCCTGCCTTCGTGTCTGAGTTAATAGTTCAGAGATGCCTTTGTGGAGCTGAGGTCGTGAGAACGGAGCGAACTAGTCTGCCTGCGGCCGGGCGCAGCGCCAGCCGGTAAATCCCCGCTGGCAGGCCGGGTCGTGCAGCCGCGCTGCCGAGGTGAGGAGGCGAACACACACACGCGTGGCCGCCAAGAAGGGCGCCTTGTCCGGTGTAAACATGAGGGATCGGAGCGGGGGGGATTCGGGATCCAGCTGCAGTTGGACTCCCAGGAGAAGTTTGGCCGACTGTGTGTTATTTTCATGGCAACGCGCTGTAAACTGTGGAAATCGAGTTAAAGCAGCGGCGCACAGGAACTCTGAGGCGAGATAAAGAAATCCATCTTTACAGTTTGCACTGAAGGAGAGACACAATGAGTCCATTCAGTCTGAGAAGTATATCATTAAAAGAGAAAACAACCAGCGCGTTGTGACATATAAATATACAGAACGCACAGAGGCTGTCATTACTTTTACGCATGAAAAACAATTACTGAGGATGGTTCAATCTGTTTATACTGATGGCGATCTGGATTATTCAGCACAGAGATTCCCAACCAGGGGAGCCCGACCCCCTCAGGGGTCGCCAGAGATGCATGGGGAGGGGGTCATGAAGACCTCTTGAGCCCTGTTTTTATCACATCTGCATTCACACAGCGAAGACTTCAACAACACAACATCTCAAGCTTCATTTATCATCAAAGCTGTGCCGATTCTTGATCACTGGAATAAAACCTATCAGCCCAAACGATAAAAACAGATCAGGTTGTTGGGAATCACTGGATTAGATCCCGTCTGACTGTCAGTGGAGCATAATGAGCTGGAACAGAGGAGGAGCAGCGTGAGTCCAAAAAGATAAAATGTTTTTCCGAGCAGTAAAGGTCAGGATGCTTTAAAGCCTCTCGTGATTTCTGTCAGTAACACGATCATCTGTGAGGCCAGTCAGCGACGTTAGGCTCCGACACGCAGCAGGATTTTAACCCTAAACTAAATATCTGAGGCGATCGAGACGCTGCTGTCGACGCAGGTCCGCAGGTTGAACCAGGGATTTCTCTCCAAATACATAAATGCCACCAGGATGAGAGCTCACCGACTCACCTTCACCCATTCATCCTGTGTTCTCACCGTGCCGTCTGCACACAGCAAACCTCATGTCATCCCCAAAATGTATGTTTCCAGCTGTGAACTGAAATAGATCAGTTAAAATTTAATTCACTTATGGAATAAAATTGCCAGTTTAAGGATTTGGACCAAAAGTAAATCATTTATTTAAATATAAACAAACAATATAAAAGAGTTTGTAATACAAATGTAAACTCGACAGTTCAGCAGTGGGACAAAAATGGCGGCGTATCAGACTGAAGAGAAACATGAACGGCTCAAAAAGAAAAGAAAAAAAGAGAGTCTTTGCACATGCAGAATGTGGCTTCATAGGAGCAAATTGAGAAAATCAGAGCTGAATTCATCTTTTGTGGTGAAAAACTGGAGAATCAACGTTTGAAACTGTCAAACACTGTGAGATGAAACCCAGAGAGTTTATCTTCAGAGGGGAAGAACTCATCGTTACAGAGTAAAGCAGAGAAACAGGAATTCACTGATGTGAGGTTCCTTTCTTTATTGTAACTGTGCTGGTTGTGGTGGAGGGTTGGAGAGGTTCACAATCTTTAAATCAGAAAAAGGTTAGAAATCATAACAGTCAGGAGCCTTCTTCTCTCTCTCCCTCTCTCTCTCCCTCTCCCTCTCTCTCTCTGGAGATGAAAAGGATTCCTGTGGAGGCTGCCGGTCCCTCTGGGATCGGTGCTATCAGGTCCCCTGGGAGAAGTCAGCATTGAGAGGAAGTTAGAGGTCATCAGCGGAGCCACAAATTATCATTCTCATTAGCGCCTGAATGGAGCAGCGCGCGCGCAAACTTACCGCCAAACTCCCGACACGGCTTCTCCCTCCACTTTCCCATTGTTGAGGTGGCGATGTGCCGCTTTTACACTCAGGCAGCTTTTAAAAAGGGATGCAAATGGAAGCCTGAACTGCTAAAACAGTTGTTTTTATCTCACATGTTTCAAGATGTTTGACATCAGGATGCAACAAGCTGCAGATTATTTAAACCAGGCGTGTCAAACACTTGGGCCTGATTTCATCTTCTTCTTCTCTAACTTTCAGGCTGTATTTGCTATATTTAAGACGCTGCGGCGACGAGGACAGGAGGAACTGTTGGGCGTGCTTCGGGAGCAGGTTCTGCTCGGGGACGCTCCTCCCTGCACCTGTTCTCCTGCGGCGGACGAGGACGACGAGGCCCGTTTGGAGAGGTGCGGACATGAGAGTGAAACCTCGGGACAAATGATGCAGACGGCGACTCTGAGGAGCGCTGAGGCCGATTATGAACTTGCTTTTAATGGTGTCACCCCACATTTGACTCCCTGACACCTTATTAACAGGTGCTTTTTATGTTCCAGCCACGCCGGCCGGCCTCCTCCTCGTGTTTGGCTCCGTCCCCAGCTTCCATCCCGCCTCTGTATTTATAGCCGGGGACCACTTATCCCCCGGCGCTGGGTGTGTGCAGACAGGGGAGGCCAGGCGCTGTGGGCAGATGCAACGGGACGTGTCAAGCCCGATTAAATATCACAGGGCCCCGCTGATCCCCGCCGCTCGTCTGCGGAGCGTGCGTCTGCGAGCCAGGTTTGGCTTTTCAGCAGCTTCTTGGGTTTCATGGCGCGAGGCCCGCGGCTTACTGCCTTCTGCCACGGCTGCAGATTCCACAGGGGAAAGTAAAGGCTCCTCCTGAAGGGGTGAGAGGTCATCTGCCGGCGTCCGCCTCGGTGGCCTTGATGGAGCCCTGTCCTCAGACCCGGACGCCTTTTATTTATGATTCCGTCCACACAGGGGTCGTCCCTGCAGCTGCATCAGCTGTTGCTCTATATTTGCTCTGAGCAGGCGCCCTCCGACCGAAAGACCTCTTTAAAGGTCCCGTATGATGCAAAATTCACTTTCTGTTTTCTGACAGTAAAATGTGTCCTGATGGCCTGCATGAGGCCGCAGAGGTGGGGACAGTCTGTCATCTCCCTCACTTCAAACGGGCCAATCAGAGACTTTCCCTTCATGACATCATGTGGGGAATTAACCACGCCCCTTTATTCATCCACTTCGTCTTTAGCTGTTTACAGCAGCTCTGTGATTCCTAATGGAGAGAGCTCTCTCTTTTTTCTTTTTCTATTCTTCTTTTAACATAATTTATAGTCTGTCTTACTTTCTTTAATCTCATCAATATTGCAGAAAATCTAAACTAACATCCTCCTGCTGTCTGACAACCTGCGGGTGGTAGTTTACGGATTTGCATCGGGAAGCTTTTTTCCTGTCACTAATCAGCGCAACATCCGCCCCGATACCTGACACTGGTATCGGTGCATCACTGTCTAATATTTAGCTGTTGGTGAAGAAGGTGTGAACATCTTACAGTCTGGAAATGTGAGGATGCAGCAAAACAATTATCGTGTGAGAAATCTCTTGTTCAGAATAGAACAGAAATATTAATTAATCCCAGAGGGAAATTCTGCTCCAGTGTTAACACTGTAATTTATAGATGGAAAAGGATCAACAGTAAAAACACAACAAATACTTTTTATAGTTTCGCAGAGTTTAGGGAATGGGAGAGTTATAAACTTTGCTCTGTTGTTTAAGGTGATGCACTTTAAAGCAAAGTACACAAAAAGTACCAGACTGCAGAGATTTATGCTCACCTGCTGCATGATTCTCACTCCATGTACCATGATGCACTTGTTGCTTCTCTAAAGAGCTGCTGGCTCAACATCTCCACCTAGTGCAGGAAGCTGTGTGTGTGTGTGTGTGTGTGTGTGTGTGTGTGTGTGTGTGTGTGTGTGTGTGTGCGCGCGCGCATGTCTGCACGCACGTGGATCAATACAAGCACAGACTTGTCCTCAGTGACACTTTAGAAGCTGAAGTGACTCATGTTTCGAAGATGCCAAAGTCTGCCACTGACTGACTGTACTTCTGCTTCCGTCTGTGTGTGTGTGTGTGTGTGTGTGTGTGTGTGTGTGTGTGTGTGTGTGTGTGTGTGTGTGTGTGTGGTTGGTGGGTGAAAGCAGAGTTTTTGCACATTTCCATCATGTGGTCGGGTGACTGACTGTGAGAAAAGGCCTTTGACCCATTTCACACATTAAAGTCCTGGGCAGTGAGTTTGGCAAATTTAAAAGAGCGCGCGTGTGTGTGTGTAAATATACACACACCCGCGTGTATACAGTATATGTGTGTGCATAATCATAATCGGGGCCAGAATACGCAACCAAAACGTGTCTCATTAATTCGTCGTCAATGTCGGTTTTATCCAAGTCAGTTTGCAGCCAGAGTCTGAGAGGGAAGGAAAACACAGGGAGAACATGGAGAACATGCAAACTCCACTCTGAAAGGCCTCTGGCCTGGAAGAGACGCCGGGCCTCCTGGAGAAATGGCCCCGGACCCTGCGCTCCTCCCTGCTCCTCCCTGGACCCCGGCTGGCTCGGTGGTGACAGCCGCACTGCTGAGTGCAGGAGAATTATGGCTTCAGCGTTGTGTGTGTGTGTGTGTGTGTGTGTGTGCCAGAGGGCGGGTGAGGGGGGGCATTGTCTCCTGAACAGGATGTCCTGGTGTCTGGTCCCTCCTTCATGTGTTTTGCACTCTGCGGGCACTGAGGCTGATCTTCGAGCAGACGTGACGTCGTTTCCCTCTCCGTGATGAGTTTGAGATAAAACGCCGACGATGAGTGTGTGTATCCGAGTGTGTGTGTGTCTCTGCACCATATGCGGTTGGGGAGCTCTCGTGTTTTCTTTTCTTGTTCTTGTCTCCTTCTCTTTTCATGCCCTGGGAAGGTAAACACGGCCCTCTTTGCTCCCGTTGTTCTGGCGGTAACTGTTGAACAGTGTGTGCTCCACTCCGGCGTTTTATTGGCCGGACTGTCATGCAAGAGGCGGCGGAGACAAGTGTCAATAAGTGGATGGGCTCAGTGCAAACAACCGCTCTCAAAAGAGCGCAGGGAGAGAGGGAGAATGCAGCTGGGTATACACACACACACACACACACACACACTCACACGCACACACACAGGATTATTACCAGTATTAATTACGACTGTGCAGCTAATCTTAACCTTGCAGGACATGTATCTACAGTCTGGAACAAGCCTCTAACACGATGATGTTAACAGATGTGCGCTCCTGCAGCCACTCGAAACACAACAGTTTGGAAACAGCTTTACGAAAGTGCAACTTTTTGAAAGCTCTCCAACTCTGTCTCCATGGATTCGGGTGAAAACGCAACTTTTTGATGATGCTCAGAGTTCGTCTGTGTGGAGATTTAGGAAACGCTGATGCTGTTCATGCTCACCACGGCCCGGTACGTGCAGTGCAGCGGTGTTATCTTACTCATTTAGACACAGTTTCCGAAACGTTTTCAAGTAAAAACTCAAAACTTTCTCTGCACTTTGGGCGTCCATCGATGCTGTGGCGTAAATGGAGCGTAAAACTCTTGACGTACCCAAAACATACATCGCGAAGTCTCTGCAACGCTGGTGCAGCTACACAAGTGGACAGCACCGACAACGTCACGTCCACGGGAAAACAGAGCGATGTTTCAACAGCGTGAGACTCCCCCCGGCCCGCCGCCCGGCCCTTATCTGCTCTGATACAACCAACAGCTTTTTAGTGGTGCTCGACGGTGGACTGACAGGAAGTAAACAGTGGGCCCGTTTCTGTGCGCCGGCGTTGATCTGGCGGCGATGGATGGCCCCGGCTAACGCCACCTCTCATCTGCAGCCGAGCCGGGCCCTCCAGAGCTGAAGAGACGGGGCCTCATGATGAATATGTGTGTGATAAGATTAGCGCGGGGCAAACACACACACACACGGGGCACTGTCTCGAGTGTTATTCTTAGCTGCGGCCCATTCAGGGAGGAATCCCTCCCTCTGTGAGTGTCTGGACATGTGTCCCCCTCCTCCTGTCTGCCTCGGCTTCATGTGACCGGGGAAACGCTGACAACCATTTTAGGCGAAGACGCTAAACTTTTGCCATGTTTTGGGGGTCCGTTGACACGACGACGCTGCTGGGAGTCACTGTCAAGGAGTGTGTGTGTGTGTGTGTGTGTGTGTGTGTGTGTGTGTGTGTGTGGTTTCTTTCTAAAGAAGCAACAGCATCCGCTAGTGGCCCAACATGCTCACTACATCGTTTCCAGTGTTTCCATGGAAACGTGTCGTCCTCTAAATGCAAAACGTCTCTGAAACAAAAACGGAAAGACGATGTGTTTTCACTTGAAACGTCGTCGTGTAAACGGGAGCTAACTTGGTAACAACGTGCCAAAGACAGATAAGCTTTAAAGCTCGTGTCCGGAGTTTCCGTTTGTTTCCAACGTATGTATCATTTTTCAACAGAGCTTAAATGTGTCAGTCTGGTTCGATACAATAATATAATATTAGCATAAAGCAATATAAAAATGTATTTATGAGCCCCGCCTTCGTCTCATAGACCCCCATGTTATCCGAAAAAGCGCCGGTCAGCTTCAGCCTATAGATTTCGAGCTTCCGCCTTGTCATGCTGTCAATCAACGTGTGGCGCAGCCAGAGAGCACGGCCGCTCGCCCAGGCAGAGGTGAGTTAGCTACGCAGCAGCCGCCGCTCTTACCTCGGATATATCCACTGTCTGCTGAACATCCACCGTAAACAGATAAACATGGAGGATGCTGTAGGACTCGGAGGCTCTCATTTTCATCCCATAGGTAATGCGCGTGCACAATTAAAGGGGCGTGGCTTGGTCGCTCAGAGAGCAGAGGGAGGGCGGAACCTCGATATGTTTGATTAAAAAAAAACTCTCATTCTTTCAAAACTCCGGACACGAGCTTTAACTTTCTAATCAAACACTTTTGGAATTTATGTATATCCGATATTTATTCTTTGCTCAAGCAGAAGTGTATAAGAAGTGTCCTTCTTTCTATTGATGATTAATAAACTCTGAAATTAATTATTTTCTTCAGACTATGTTGTGAACAAACTCTAAACCCAGAGGTGTTAAAAAAGACACGCATTAGTTCAGGAGTCACATTCAGCCTAACTTCATCTTCAGAGATAAAACAGAAAAAATAACCACCTTTAAACTGTAAAGGTTTTCTTTGCTTTGGCACAGAGTATACTTAATGAAAATGTTTTTTTTATTTTCACAAAAACCAAACAATTACCACTGAAAATGACCAAATTTTTAATTTAAGACCAATTTTAAGAATGGAACATATAGAGAAATGTGACAATATGATTTGAGATCAGATCATTTAAAGTAAAATATCCTTTATTTGTCCCATGAAGCTGAAATTGTGAAAGGATAGTCTTTGTGTGTGTGTGTGTGTGTGTGTGTGTGTGTGTGTGTGTGTGTGTGTGTGTGTGTGTGTGTGCTGGGCCCTCCTGCCGGGTCTCTCCGCGCTGAGTGACAGCGGCGCTGCGGCGCTACAATAGCTGATCTTTGCTGTGTGTCTGACTGTATAAACAGGGAGCGGGATGGCTCCTCATGCAGAACTCCAGTATTGATCAGTCCTGTGAGATCTCACAGAAACACGCTCATTGTACTTCGGCCTCCTTTCTCTCCTGCCAATCAATAGCTCTTTGTGTTGATTTTTAGCCATTGACGAATCGCTCCGTCCGCACGCCTTTGTGGGGCTGTCAGTCAAGCCGAGGCCGCTCCTGTAGCTGATACCTTCTCAGGACTGAGTGTGAAGAAAGAACAAGATTCAGAAGCTCTCAATTATCTTTAATGAATATATTAGATCAGGGGAGGGAGGAAACATCTTTATTTTCTCAAAAACTAACAATCACTGTAGGAAGTTACTACAATCTCAACATAAAGCCAATTTTAATGATGTAAAATACAGTCTAATGTCCAAAAAAACTCAGTTCAAGGCCCACAGACCTTTTGTTTGATGCTCCAGCATCAGACCAATGTATTTAATTAAAGGTCAGTGGATTCGCCTTTGATGGAGTGGACGTCCACAACAATGCTAATTGCAGAATAAGAGCTGGTATTGTGGCCTCGCTCACAAAGCAGAGCTCATCACGCCGGCGGGGCAGAAAAGTGTCGCGACTCATTAAATCTTCTGGTCTTAACAAGGAGTCTGTCCTGACGGAGTGTTCAGCGGAGCTGCTGGGCCAGGGGTGTGAAACATGAGGCTAGGCAAAACCCACTCCACAAGAGGCTTAAAACCAATTCCAAAGAAGACATTATTACCTCCGCCAAGGAGGTTATGTAATCACGTCGGTTTGTTGGTTGGTTGGTTGGTTGGTTTGTTCGCAACATTACGGAAAAAGTTATGGACTGTGGCTACAATAGTAGCTTACCACCATCCAGTATGGTGTGAATGAATAATGCAATGTAAAGTGTCTTTGAGTGTCCAGAAAAGCGCTATATAAAACCAATGCATCATTATTATTATTATTATTATATATGGTGTTCTTATTGTTGTTGGGGACTGATTTGAGCTGTGGCGGAGGTCTGCGCTCTCTGAGAGCCAAATTCTAGTTTTTTATTAAGTTTGTTTCGAGTGGTGGACACAACACAGTGATGCTGCTATGAAAACCAGCAAGCTAGCATTAGCTTCAGCCATTCTGCCAGGGCGAGTTTGTAAAAACTTGAAGAATGCAACAGTTTTTTGTGATATTTTGTTATATTCTGCACTAGAAAGTCTCATTAAATTAGTTGTAAAAACTTTAAAGTTTCAAATCCAAGGTTATTCTGAAGTCAAGATGAAATTAGTTGGCCCCTAAACTATGTTTTTTACCACAATACAAGCCATGTGGATTTTGATATAAGAATGGATGTTAATCTATATATTTGACTCTGCATGTTTTCCGCTTTACGGTTTGAGGCTAACAGGCCAGATTAGCGACGGGTCTGATTGTGAGGTCCCGTTTACGGGACGACCTTTCAAATGAAAACGATGATTTGGGTGTTTTCCCTGATACACGCCCGTCCAGCAGCCGATCCTCACACACATGGCCCGCTGCCATGAGTCAGCAGAGGCTTCCACACCCAGACACAACAGTCCATCCGGGAAAAAACAAGGCTGCGATGCTCCGGCCTTCCGATGCCGTCTGGGACGATTCCGAGTCGGGAGACGCTCATTGTTTGGGCGTCTTTGTAGTGCAGCTCCGCTGCTGCAGAATGTGGGGATTTCCGCCCCGGCGGGTATTTTTAGATCAGTGTGTGAATCGAGGAGCGCCGTGCATAATGCTGTGCAGTGTGGGGTCTGCACCGCCGCTCATCTGCGGGAATCTGGGAATCTGCTCAAGTGATGACAGAAGAGGAGAAGTGTGTGTGTGTGTGTGTGTGTGTGTGTATGAGATCCAGAAAAAGACTGTCCACCAGCAGAAGAATGGACAGCTGTATTCGGAGCGTCGCTGATTGAGACGGACGCCTCTCAGGCTGGATTTCATGTGAAATTTCACAGTGCGTTCACACCGGGTTTCCGGTCTGACAGCTCCACTGTCAGCTCCGCTCTGGGCCAGTGTGGGGGGGGGGGGGGGGGGGGGGGGGGGGGGTGGCGGGGCTTCACCGGGTCGCCCTGGGGTCCCTGACCTCCCAGTGTAATGGTGTCCTCCAGGTCCTGCTCTTTGACGGCGGTCAATGGAGGCGTCCATGCGGGGGACGGCCCGCCGGCCGGCCGGGCGGGGGGGGGACTCGGACGGGTCATTTCCAGGAGGAGCAGTCGCCTCGGTATCAGTCCGCCCTCCTTCCGGTCGCACTCAGCGCCTGTCAGCACGGCTGACATGGAGCGACTCTTTGACCTCCGCTGCCTCGGCCGCCTGGCTGGACGTTGACCTGACAGCATCAGCAGATACAGCGAGTGGAGAGTAAAGGTGTTTCCGCGCTTCCAAACGCTGCAGCTCCACTGTGGCCGTTTGGAGCTGTTAACACCGTCACACACGCACACACACACTCACACACACACACACACACACACACACCGGCAGGCTGGAGCCGCGTTTATACGACAACAGTGCTCAGAGTCACTGAAAATACAACTTTTTGATAAAGGTTTCCAGTGCAAATGAGGAAAATTCGACATTAAAAAAAAATGCTACAAGTCTTTCTTGAAACAGGGAAAGCTGCAGCATTTTCAAAAGGCTACAAGTCTATGCAAATTTAGAAAATGCAGCTTTTTTTTTAATTCTACGACTCCATCTCCATGGAGATGGTCAAACACGCTACTTTAAAATCAACCTATGTCTCAGTCTTCCTGGAAAATACAACTTTTTGAAAATGCTCAGCTCCATCTGGATGTGAACGTGATCTCAGACTCTGTTTTTGCAAGTTATTAGAAATATTATGACAAATAATTGTCAAAAAGACTAGACTAGTATTTTGCAAATGGAGTATTTTTTTACTTTTGAGTGTTTTTGAATGGAATCGGATTTAATTTGATGATTTCATCATGATTTCTGCAGGTATCTCCTCTTTTTTAAAAGAGTTTTTCCTTCCCACGTGTGGAATTGTTTGGTTTTTCTCTGTAAAAGGGCCTTGAAGGGACTGTGTTGTATCTGGCACTGCATCAATAGAGCTGGATTGAACTGAGATTGTGTTTCTCATTTCAGACTGCTGCACTCGGATGAGTTTCACCTGTCTCACTGTGTGTTCTGTGTACTGTGTGTGTGTGTGTGTGTGTGTGTGTGTGTGTGTGTGTGTGTGTGTTCCATCCCAAGTTACAAAAACATTTTTAATTTTTAAACATTTTACACATTTTTAAATTCACTCCAAACACTTTATTTAATTTTTTTTTATATTTCTATATTTAAACTCTGGGAGTCCGGGTAACTGTGTCCCAAAAAGCATCCATGTTATTTTCCAGTGAGTCACATCTTCTGTCGTTTTCATTTCTTTACAGCAGAAATCAGAATAAAGCAGGTTAATCTGTGTGAGACTGAAGTGTGTTTGGAAAGTGTGGCAGTGTGGTGTGGTGAACCGCTGCTGAGTTCAAGTGAAAACGGAAAACACAACCACGGTGCTTGGAGACACTGAAAACACAACTTTTTGAAAAAGGCTCCAAAGGTGGAACTTGGGGATGCAACAGGGGATCCAACTGCAACTTTTTGAAAACGCTTTGACTCTGTCCGCCTGTAAAAAAAAAAAAAAAAATAGGCCAAATCAACTTTTTGAAAATGCATTAATTCAGTCTGTGTGGAAATGGAGGATTCTCCACCATTATGTCCACCTCATTGTTAACGGGTGATTTGTCTGTTGGTTTAATTGCTATTCTTGTCTAGGATTGTAAATAATTTGAGGAATGTCTATTTAATTAAATCGGATCATGAATAAATTCAGGATGGGTGCTTGCATGTTTATAATTGGGTATAAATTGATTTAAGAAACTAAATTATCAGAATGGAAAGAAACGGGCAGCGTCATATAAGTTTTACTTATTCTTGCTCCATTTAAGACACTATCTTTTCTGCTTGTATTTTGTTCTTTTTAAATTTCAATTTATTTTTTTGTTCAAAATAAACAAAGAAGTTCATTCATTCATTCCAAAAGAGAAAGCTGATCTCTGGAGCTGATCCCAGAGAAGTGTGGCTGAAGGCACGACACACGCTGGACTGGTTCTGTAACTAAATGTCTGAATTAAAGGCAATTAAATATCATTAAATATTATTATTATATTACTATTATTAAGGGATCCGTTAAGCAGGTTTGACATATTGGAGCATTGAAATGTTGATTTTCCCCTAACGGTTTATAAAACTTTCATTATCAAGTGCAGAAAGTTCGAACTAAGGATGATAAATGGACAAATACAGACGAACCTTTCTGGTTTCTGTTTGTTGTTTGAACTTCAGGGTTTGTTGTAACTGGTGTAGTACCACCGGTGACCTGTAGGGTCAGTGTTGAGCACTGTAGCTCATTTAGAACCAGCTTAAAGGATTTAAGAACACAGATAAAGAAAATAGACTGTATGAATGTGTGCTTGATCTCACCTGAACGTTTTAGCGAGCGAAGCTGAAATCAAAACAATGAACACATTCAAATAAAGAACATATTTCAGTTTAGCCGTTTCGAACCTGTTTCTTTCACGTTTGGATTAGAAACATTGTTCAAGATGAAGCCAACAACATTTACTGCCCTCTACTTGATGAATTGATCCATACCACGCAAAGGAAGCATGTGCCGAGCTGCGGTTACAGAGAAAACATATTTCTGCGGATTAACGTGTGAGATGATGCTGGAATTGGCAGAGCTGCTGGACCAGTTCATCCTGTCTGTGTTCACATCAGGAGCTTTTCTGGGATCAATTCAGATTCAGAGATGATATCAGGACGTCCGCTGTGACGATGTTCACCGGGTTCGACGGCTTCGTTTCATAATCAGTGCCGTCAAACACATTTTAGTTCAGGGACGAACGGATGGATCAGAGTGGACCGATTCTGGCCCACCAGCCTTATGTTTGACACCCTGCTTTAGTTGATATGATAATCTGTTAGCGAAATTAGTGGGTTTGTCCAAAACAGCAGCCATCCCCACATGATTTGTCTTCTGTTTGCCCCTTTTCGCATAATCTCAGTAATAAATCTGTATTTTAGGAGGAGCTGAAGAGGATGGTCTGCAGGGGGTTCCAGTGACTCCTGCCTCTGTGACAGTGAAACACCCCCCCCCCCCCCCCATGCAGGCCCGCGCTCACGTCACCACATATTTGAGTGTTGAGTAATGAATCGGGTCAAGTCTCGAATGTCTTCTTCACACACTGCTTATCTTTCCAAATGGAATTAGGCCTCCTCCGTCCACACGCCTGCTCTCCCGGGGATTTCCCCTCGGCCATTGTCCCCACATCACCCTGTTAATCATCTCTATCTTTTATCTCGTCGAGGTTTTCCTTCAGAAATGCTGAATCTCTCACAGAAACTTCATTATTTCTATTCAAATATTTTTTTTTTTTTTCACACCACACGGCTAAATATTTAAACTCTAAAAAGTTTCAAAATGGTCCAGAATTTAAATTTATTAAATCTTACTAAATGACAGAAAAAGAAAAAAACAAAACATCTGGCATTTCAAAAGAATTGAATCCATTAAAGCTTTAAAAAGGTTCCCAATAGAATCAACTCACGGCAGTGAGAGTCAAACTGGAGTGTTTTTGTAGAACGAGCGGTCAAACGATGGACATATGCTTCGTCCGGCTGCCTCTTTAAGTTCATGCTTTCAGCCTCCATCTCCTCTCTTTCACCTTAAACAAAAAGAGGGGCCTTAAATGTCCGTATTAATGTAGAAGCAGGTGGTAAAGAAGCCTTTGTTAATCACTTAATGATGAATTCCCCCCACTTTACATGGTGGCTTTTTCACCATCCGTTTACTTCTTGTGCACGGGCTGTGGAAACTTTATAAAAAGTGTATCTTACCATGAAATGAGTAGGCACGGATAAATGGCTAACGCGGGGTTTTGTCCCTCAATGCAGTGGGCCTATTGGGGGTCCAGCGACTGGGCAGGTTTGGACCATATGTCATCATTCCGGGCCTTTGTGTGGGCGTGTCTCTGTGGCAACCGCATCAGCTGCGGCCATTGTGCGCGGCGATTCAATGGCCCATATATTCATTGCGGGGCCGGCGTGGGCCCCGCAACAGAAACAAATTGATACATACAAGCCCGAGTCCCCATTTGGCTTGCATGACACATTTCAAATGGGCGGAAAAAAAAAAAAAGGAAAAAGGACATTTTAGTCTGTTGGAAATCTTGAGAAAAGCTTGGTCGCCGTGGCGACGGCGCAGTAAAAGCGGCCATGGGCCATTAAACTCCAATCAGATGTAAATTTGGGCTGCCCCCGGCCCGGCCGGCAGAAAGCCCCCTTCACACAGCAGACACAAATTAAACAGTTTGTTTGCCAATTCACATGTCATCTTAATGAGTTTTATTCGCTCGGCCTTTGTTTATGTGAAGAGAATTACAAACCGCCGCTGATTTATAATATTGGCTCACTTGAGTCGTCTGTACGTCGAGTATTCATTACTCAATCCCAGCCTGGCGGCGGGAGGATCAGCCTCACAGGATAATCTCACCGGATTAGAAACTTTTTGAAAACAGCTCCCGAGGTGGAACTTTTTGGCGATGCTACGACTCATGTAAACGTCATGTAAACGGGCGAAAATGCAACTTTCTGAAAACACTCGACTCTGCGCATGTACAACGTGATCAATCAGATTGAAAGCAGTTTGTGACCTGAGAACAGAACCCCAAAACCAGCTTCACCACAGTTTTTACGCTTATATTTCTTGTTTTTTTCATTATTTTTGAAACTGTAAACCGTCCAGCGCTCACAGCTCCGTCCAGTTCAGAAACATTTCTGCTTTAAAAGCTGCAAACAGGACTTCATATGAGAACCTTTATCATTATTTTCCATGAAAAATGCCCCGAGCCACAGGAAAGGACTTTTAATGGAAAACAAAGCGCCGCCGGGGTCGCCACTGTGTCCGGGACAGGAAGCTTTGCGCCCCTGTGATTGGGCAGAGAAAATATTTTTGCTCGACTCGATGTGGAGAGATTTGTCGGTTCTCGCCGTGCCACGTGGATCGGGGCAACGCCACCAGCTGCTTTTCATGCTATTGCAATCATCAGGACTGTTGTGTTGAAGTGCTGGGATTCAGAGGCTGGGGGACAGAACCCTCCACTGACTGCTGCTGGCGGATTTGTACATAAATCACTTTTTATGACAATAATATCAATTGTTTGCTGTCCAGACCTCTTACAAGGTGCGATTAATGATCTATAGCAGAGGAAGCCATGACGGTTTCCCGTGTTAATGAGGAAGGAGTGTGTGGTCCTGCGGCTCCGGCCTCGTACAGTAGAGCGCTCTCTGCTGAGACAGCGCCGGGCTGGCAGAGCGCAGCGGGGGCTCCAGCTGGCCCCGGACCAGCGTGACCCGGGACCTGACTCTACCAGTACGGCCGCAGCCTCCCCGTCGGTCGCTCATTGTTGCGCGGCGCAGCTAACGACGGCCTGTCAATCCGCCCGGGTGTCTTCTCCTTCCGCCACGCAGGGCAGGGCCAAAGCTAATTTGACACCGGGATGATTAACTACAGCAGGCACAGTAACAGACAGTCTCGTTTTCATGTCTCATTGTCTCCACCGCCCAGAGAGGCTTGACTGCTCTATTAACGGCCGATCTGGTGTCTCGGTGGGGGGAGCGCCGCTGTTCCACACATCCCCGGATGCTTCTCGACACTATTTATTGTCAGACAGTAAAACTACATGTTGGAGGAATGATGGGAAACCAAGGGGAATGCTTCATTAACACTGTATTAGAAATACAGATCATGATAAAGCTCATTTAGATAAAATGACTGGTCAGTGTTGGAAATGACAATATCAACATTTAACAGAATTTTTTTTTTATCGGAAAGACAATATACAGTATCAGCATGATAAAATAAATGGAAAGTGATCTGTGGACTGAACCGGTAAAATAGAGCCATAATAACCTTTGCATTTAAGTTTTTCTTCTGTTGTCCTGATGACAGAGAGCTCATGATGAGAACATCTGTATCTTTGCAAAAATTGAATACAGTCTGAACAGAAATCCTATTTTAATGATAGTTTCTGGTGCAAAATTCAGTGAAATGTCCAAAAAAAACCTTCATTTATAGCTCTTCCATCATGCTTGCACAAGGGTTTGTAGAGATGAGGATCTGTCAGTGAACCGGGGACATTTTTGATGGAGGATCATGAAGTGTGTGCTGAATGAGGATGGCGATAAAACTCTTAACGCTTTGACACCATTGTTGCAGGATGAGACTTTTTGTAGATTTGCACACTTAACAGTGAAATAAGTGAATTCCGATGATGATAAGTGTGTGTAGAATGAATGAGTGAGCAGCATCTCGTTTCGGTAGTATCCAGTTTTAAAAGGAAACCTGTGCAAATCGATTGCGGCGCTGCGAGCGAGGAGGAGAGCGGGCCTGAAAAGGAGGCCGGATGGATTCCTGTCTGGCTGTCTGGTGTCCACACACAGCTCCGGCTTGTCCACTGGTGGCTGTGGAGGATTCATTAAGGGCTCCTCATTCACGCCGGTGACAGGCCCCTGCAGCCGGAGTCTTCCCTCGCTCCGGACCGGCCCGCCGCTGCCTCGCCCATCTGGCTGCCCCGGATCCAACAAGGGGCTGAAAACAGCTAAAGAGTGGAAGATCCCGTCAGATTCTCCGTGGTCCACGGGCTCCAATTATTCAGAGCTTATCTTTTCAGCTCGGCTGATCTCCAAGTGAATAAAGTGCGGGCCGCATTACTGCCGGCCGGGTGCACCTCTAAAGAGGCTGGAGGAGGATCAGGGATGTGGGTTATGGTGTCAATCTGGACCTGACCCCCGGGGTTAGGGAGGTGACGTTATGTAGTCACAGCTCCTTGTAGCACCTCCATTTAGGGCCCAGCTGGTTAAATGGGAACGGCTGATCACATTAGAAGTGGTTTCTTTCCAATTTAAAGCAAAGAAGAAAAAGAAAAAGAAAAAAACCTGGAACACAAAGTGAGTGACTCTTGACTTTAGAATCTGCTCCGAGGCGTTTAGCTGCGAGAGGCAGGAGTCAGAGGGTTAAGCCGGCACAGTAAAGCGCTGTCAATCCAGCGGTGACGGCTGCCGTCACCAAAACAGACGGGAGGAGCGAACCGCTTCACCGGACAGGACGAAGCAGAGAGCAGTCAGATTTTAACGTTTTCAATTGCTAACAGGAAATACGAGACTGTGACAAAAGCTTCGACGCACTTCTAATGAGCCCTGCTCGTTGAAAACTCATCGTTTCGGAAAAGTTTCATGTTTACATGGGAACGCTTTCAAAACGATCTCCGTTTTTGTGCGTTTCAGTGGCTCTGAGTGCCGTTGTAGTGTGGTGTTTTCACTTTCCACTTTAAAACATTGTCTGTTAATGAGGCCTTCAATTGTTAAAGGTAATGAAAATATTGTAAATATTGTTTTCTCTTTTTATTACAACTATTTTAATGCCCCTCCTCATTTTAGAATGAGACAATCACATTTTAGTTCTGGTTCCACATGCAAAGCAATGTCATCCTGAGTTGGTCAGATCAGTAAAATAGTGTTTGAATGCAAGTTGTTTTTGATATTGCAGAGTATACGTGTTGAAAGTCTCTATATTCTCACAAAACCAAACAGCTATTACTACAGAGGGCTACAATCTCAGCATGAAGCCAGAGTTATAAAACTTCTGCTGCAGCTGCTGCGTTCTTCATGCATTTACAAACTCCCCCTGACAGCAGGATTTGATGCTAATGCTAGCTAGCTAGCTAGCTTTCATGGCAGCATCACTGATGTCTCAGCTCGGGTCTCAGTGTTGTGTCGTGTTGATACTCTTAAGAAATCTATATTTTCTTTGAAATTGCTTGAATTTCTCGGGTGGTTGGCGGCCCAGATTGGAGCCTCTTGAGGGCCTACTTTGACCCACAGGCCTTATGTTTGACCCCCTTGTAAAACCACTTAGAGCAGTATCATAGATCTGTGTCTTGGTCCTGCTTATTGTAGTGTTGATGGAGGCAGGATGAGACGCCCTCCACTGCCATTTCTACAACTATCGACTATTCTTAATCCCTCTAAACTCTCCAATCAGTGAAATGTTTTCTCAGTGATCGTTTTTCAGATGACCCTGAAACTGTACACACACACACACACACACACACACACACGGTGCAGAGGAGGCTTTGAGGGCTGGTGGGATGCTGGGAATTCGCCACACCTCGGGGTTAAGTGACGTGACTCCCCTGAACGGGTCTCGCTCTGCGCTTGGCACCGAGCCGGGGCGGCGGTGGGAGCCCGGCGGCCCTCCGCTCTGCCCCTTCCCTCCCTGAGAATCCCCGACTCTCAGATGTACCGACAAGTGGCGCTGATCCCGTCTCCTTTCTTCTGGCTTCACGGAGGTGGCTGGGAGATTCTCATGCCACCGCACAATGCCTAAACAAGCGGGTATGTCTAATTCAATTAAGTCCACAAGGCTGTGCCAAGTGGGCCCTGGTCCTGTGTGACAGGGATAATGAGCGGGCAGAGAGGGGGAGGAGGGGGAGGAGGGGAGGGGAGGGGGTCGGTGTGGGATTGTATGGCGCTGAAGATGGAGTCTTGCACTCATTCAGATGTTCATACTTCATTCTCTTTATATGCTTTAATGGTTCCAGGATGACCCGGCTCATCGAGCGCTCAATGGAATATTTGGCATTCCAGCAGCGACGAGGAACACCGAGAGAGCAGGAATTACAAGCGGCCTGACCCCTGAATTCCAACAATTCAGCTCCCAGAAGTCGGGATTGTTTCCCCCGTCCGTGCGGACGGCGCATCGCACAAAAGGTGCGTGGGAGACGGAAAGCTGCGTTCTGACTCGGCCGGTGACTCAAACTGCTGCAACAGCAGGCGGAGACTCTCCGATAGCCGTTATCCTGACACCCTGGAAGATTTCCCCACACGTCAGTAATGTTTTCAGGTAATCCGGAGCTTTAAGCTTGTTAAATCTTTCCATTTTTGGACAAAAGCGTTCTGAATTACTGTCGTCAGACTTCTGAGAAGGATCAGAACTCATTACGTTCCAGCAAAAAGGGATTCTTGTTGACCGGAATCCAGGACTTTTCTAACTGAAATGCAAGATTCGTCATTACAATTCAATTTAATTCATTTTATTTCTATGGTGAAAAAAACAACACAATCATCTCAATACAGTTTTCCAGAGAAAAACCCCAAAATTCCACTTGAGGTCAGACGGTGGAAGGAAACACGTCCTGTTCAACAGGAAGAAACCTGCAGGTCAGAGGAGACTTTCTGCTGCTCTGGTTGGGCTTAGAGGACATAGAAACGGATTGTTGTTGCATAATTCCTGTCATCTAAGAAAGATCTAAGACGCTAAAGGCTTAAAGGTAGCCACTTATCCGGTGTCAGAGAAGAAAGTTGCTAAGTGGCGTTGCAGTCATGGTTGACAAGGAGTCAGACGTTGCTTAAGAAAACCAGCTTTTCTGCATTTTTTGACACTTTTGACTTCAGCTGGGAACTATCTCAGACCTGAGAGGCCTTTTGGGTCGCTCTGAAGTCCTCCAAGGACTCCCGCTGCTCCGCAGAGACCCTTGTCCCCGAGCGACACACACAAAAAAAGCCCCCTAAACGTTTGACTTTCTCACAGAAACGGCTTGCTAAATGGCGTTTCTGTAATGGACTCCTGCTAGGGTTCATATGTGTTGTATAGCCGCGTCGCACAAAGTTGAGTCAACACGATTACCATGAGAAAGCACCCAGAGAAAGGCCCAAAAAGGGGTTTTTTGAATAAAAATCTGAAACTATAGAATGCTTTGTTTTCCCAGGAGGAAAAAAAAAAAGAAGAAGAAAAAGATAAAAATCAAAGACATCGATGGTCATTTTTTTCTATTGGAAAAGTGCTGCCGCTTGAATGTCTTATTTACATGCCAATAGGAAGGGCTCTGGTTTTAAAAGGGATGGGAAAGCAGGGGCCTCTATTATGGCGGAGCTGGTCTCCGAGGCCGCGGCCGCTCCCGCAGCCTCCCCGCCAGGCGGCGGTTAACAAGGCCTCGGCTGAATTCAAGAATGGCAACGAGTTTTTAATTGGTGACACATTATATTTATCAAGCTGACAGCGCGGTGACTGCACCGCTGCCTCTCCGGTTTTGTCCCTGCGAGCGCATTACTTCCCCCGAGCTGCCCCCGCAGGACACCCCCCGTCCGCCGGGGTCCCTCACGTGTGAAGGAAGAAGAAAAACTTCATAATTGAGCATCAAGTTGAATGATAACACTGAATTATTCATTAGACTCCCTTAAAGTGCTGGATAAATCAACCCCCCCGTCCTCTTTGTCCCCCCGTCCAATCGGGCCGGTTTAAGGCTCAGCACACACACAAATCCTTTTCACTGCTGTTTTTTCTTTTTTTTTTTTTTTTTTTTTTGTCCGTCCTGACAGAAGTTCTGCCGCAGGGCCGGAAAAGTTATTAACAAGTGTTTAATATTTGGATGGGAGTGTTTGGTCACCTCTTCTACACATGACATTCATGCTTGACCCTCCTCCGGCGAGCGGCTGGCGCTCTACGCCGCTAATGTGACCATATGTTAGGAATACATTTGACTTTCAATCGGCGGCCGTCACTCCGCTGTTCATCATCAGGATCATTGAATTCATTCACTCAACAGGCAGTTATTGACTGCTGCTCGCACAGATGCTCCGAGCATCAACGTCTTCAGGTCCAGCATTGTTATTTAAGGTGCAATTTTAAAGTTAGGAGCAAATATTTCACCCATTACACCCGATTGAAAAGGTCATGGCAGGTTAGATTGTTGACTTTGATCAAATCAGCTTATAAAACTATAAAACTGTAATAATGACAAGAAGAAACTCTGTAATCTAAAGCTTTAAGTCCCAGCAGAATCTGGACCGGGAGTCATGAGGACAGGAAAACACTGGTCTTATTGTCCATCTACAGGAGTAGTGTTTCTGAAAAGTTGTGTTTTCACCGTTTACATGGAGACGGAGTCAGAGAGTTTTCAAAAAGTTGCATTCTCAGAGACTCAGGAGACTGTCGTCGTGTAAATGGAACCTGAACTTTAATTCACGAACATGAAACAACAGAATAAAATCCCCAAAAGACAGTAGCTGTGGTTACATGGACCAAAACTAATCCAATTAAATGTTGACTCTTCAGTCTGATCATATTTACACCGTATTATTTCCTACGGTTGGAACTTTGTGTGCTTGTCAGAGACGTCAGTTCCCCGAACGCCGTCACGTGACCACGTACATGCAAAAGAGCGTCTCCTGCTCGATTCCTCCTGATTATACTTTTCAAACTGTTTGCAGTTTAAAAAAATGTTTTTTAAAAAAGAGCCACGAGTGAAATAACTCCATTTAATTCCACATTCGATGTTGGCGGGCTTCCAGGTGAAGCCAGGTGTGTTATTGGCAAACGTCCCAGTGCAAAGCATTATGGGATTGATCCACTGAAATCATCTTGGCGCATATGAACTGAACCCTGGAGCGTGCAGAAAGCAGAGGAAAACCTCCAGAAAACACACAGCAGGTTCAAAGTGCTGATCTTGTGTTTAATTTTAAACACTGCCTGTTTTCGAGTGACAGCAGGTCCCGGCAGTTTCAGGAGGAATCCTTTGTTGTCTTCAGGGCGTTACTGCGGCGAGGGGGGGGGTGGCTAGAGACCGGGGGTCCCGGCGATGCTCTTCAAAACACTTGTGAAAAGAGAGCAGGGGCGAAGGAGCCCTAATGAAATATTTAAGATTTAGGCTAAAAAGGAACTCTGAAAAACTTTGCAACAAAGGGGTCGGCCGAGGGCCTCCATTGTCCGGGGGCCGGGCGGAAGCGGGGGCCCGGCCGCTACAGATGTGAGGGGAGCCCATATTGAGGCGGGACGTGTCGGCGCTGCTCACAGCTGTGCCGCGGCGCTCCCGCCCCAGCCACCAGCCCCCTGCCTTTGTCGGGCTTTGTGCGCGGCGATTTTACACCGAGCTGATTGCACGGCAACGGCTTTGTGCCGCCGACAGGAAGGCCCGGCCCACCGCTGGCCGGCGGCCGCGCGCACCCTCCAACGTCGCAGAGCTGCCGCATTCACACGGGCCCACGCTGCCCTCCCAGCTTTTTATTATCTGCGGATGACAAGGTGATGAATCCCCTTCCCGTCGGATGATATGAACCCCGGTGAGGGGGGGGGGGGGGGGGGGGGCACTCATCCTACCTCCTCATCCAGGATCTGCCTATTTAGCGCTGCTTAACTGCCTTTGATTAATGGAGCGGGCGTTCTGGGCAGCATATGCCATTTATGGGACCCAATGAGGAGACGGCGTGCCGACACTTTCTGACTAATGATGTCAGGAGGTCACGGCGAGCGGCTCAGACACAGAATGAGGGAAACCGGGGAAGAAATGGAGCTTTCTTATTTGGTAAAGAGCACATCTGTGGAAAGACAATGTGTTTAAGTCACTGGTTATGTGGGAATAAACTGAGTAAACATCCAGGAACTGGTTCTACGAGGGATGCACCGACACCGCTTTGCTAAAGACGAGTGACCTTCAGCTACCTGTCGATACCAAATACTGATACATGTACTTATTAAATGCTAGTCAGTAGAATTTATACTCCATATGTAAACAGTATGTAAAAGCTATGTGCTGCTGTGAACCATGCACTTCTGCACATCCTCTGAGTTAACAAGTGTCTGTGATTCTCTAATCCAAGCTTCCAGGAGTATCGTATCGGTACTCTGCATCTCTATCAGAGCATCCCGAGCTCTTATTGTTCACAGCTAAGAAAATGCAGGCAGTTTATTGCAACTGAAAATATTAACACTGTGATTAATAACAAATACTGACTGTGGCAATGTTTCACCTTTTTTCAGCGTTCAGACAAGCGCACTTCATCTTAATCGTATTCACGTGCATTTGGCCTCTTTCCCATCACTGCCACCTGAACTCACTGAACATGAATTATTTCACCAATCAGCGGCAAGTTAAAAACCTGGGCCGTGATTCTTCACATTAGAGGGGAATTCTCCGGATCCCCCCCCGACGTCGCTCGCCGTGACGCGGCAGGTTGAGGCCGGAGCACATAAAGGGCGCAGGCAGCAGCTTAACACCGACCTTAACACATGACTCGCTCCGTCCCGCTCGTAAAGTCCTCCTAATGTGACTAACGCCCGGGACAATATGGCCGTGCCCCGGAGAGAGAGCGGGTCAGGGAGTTAGAATAATGCAGCTCACTTTTAACAAATTAAGCAATGCCGTTTGATTATGATTGGAATGAAAGGTGATTTGTGTTACTTTGAACAAAAGCTTCTTTTTTTCTCTTGGAATAAACAGCACTAAAGGAATTTGTATTTCATTCAGTGTTTGCTTATTCATCAGTTAAATCAGTTGATACTGCATGAAATATGTTCCTTCAATTAAAGCAGCTGAATGATCGTAATACTGAGTTATCAGAGATGTTTTTCCACTCACTTGGAGCTCATTGGGAGTGGGTTTTTTTTTCCCCAAAAAGATCCACTTTGGGAACTGTTTCCAGAACCCCAAAACACAACGAAAGTTTTAAATTTTTGACGTGAAATCAAAGTCGTGCAAACGAGTGAAGCGTCTTCTCACTCATGTTTCTTTTCTCTGTGTTTGAATTAAAATAAAACCAACGAACAAGCTTTAGTGAATCTCGAAACTTTTATTCCTCTCGTCCCTCGAGGCTGTTCAGATCGCCCCTCGTCTGAGTCACGGTTCGAGTCCGCTGGAGCTGGCGGAGTGACGGTTCGATGCGAACCGGCTGCACGGCTCGCTAACCTGTTAGCCGCCGCCGCGCTGTGGTTCTCTGGCTGTACTTTCCCGTGAGCTCGTCCCTCTGTTCCCCACAAAGACCTGTCACGTTTAATGGCCTGTCGGCTGAGTGGCTCGCTGTGGCCCTCTCTAGAAGAAAGCCCCGCGAAGAAAGGCTCATGGCCGGCTAATGCAGCCTAATATTCTTTAAAAAGGTTTGGCGGACAATTAAGAGAGTGTTTCCCATGGCTCTCCCCCCAGCGGTTCACGGCTGCAGCGACTCAGCTGTTTGATGGACTCTGAATGCATCTTATTGATGGGGGTCAGAGATTAGGAGCAGCCGTGCGAAGGGGAAACGGGTGAAAGGAGGGTCCCACACGGCGGCTCCGGTACACACACACGCACAAAAACGCACTAACAGCTCTTCCACTTGTCCGTCTCTCTGTGAAATACATTCATCTGAGCCTAATGAGTGACTGAGGGCTGCGGGATTCACAGATTCTTTTCATTTTTCCACACTCTTTGATAGAAGTGGCTGGAAGCTGCCGCCCGTCTCTCTCTCTCTCTCTCTCTCTCTCTCTCTCTCTCTCTCTCTCTCTCTCTCCCTCTCTCTCTCGGAGGATGTGTTTGCGTCTCATGCGCCGCTCTGGCATGCGGCGGCCGCCGCCGTGCAGATGCCACATGTGCGACTGTTCTCGGTCACGACCTCGACGGCAGACGCACGCAGCGACACGTATGTGGAGCGAGCAGAAACCACAGGTTTCTCGGTGTGAGCGAGCGAGCAAGAGGACGAATCAGGACAAACCCGGTGACGACTCTCACCGAGCCTGTCGCGCCTGTTGGTTCTGATTCATCTGAACATATTTTGAATTGATTAATATGTTAAATATGGGGAAAAAAACAACCTGCGATGCAACGAGTTACTGAAACCAGGAAGTGGTTTGACCCAGAAGGAAGCGTACCAACCACTGTTCATTCAACAAGAAACTTCCCATCAGACAGACTGAGCTGCACACACACACACACACACACACACACACACACACACACACACACACACACACACACACACACACACACAGTGTGTGAGCGGCAGAATATCTGCAGCCTCACGGCCATCCTCCCAGTCGCAGCCTCCATCCACACGGCGAGGATTCCGAGTGAAAAACAAAAGCTTTCAGGAGTTCGTAAACTCGGCAGCGGTGCAGCAACTCATTGAAAAGGCAACTTTTTGGAAAACGGCTCACGAGGTGGAACTTTTCAAAAACACCGCGTCGTCACGGAAGTTCTGCTGCGGGGTGGACAAGAAGCACTGGAGAGGATGTGTGTGTGTGTCTTCATTGCAAGAACAACCAACATGGAAACAGTGTAACGCTGTTCCGTTAAGCACTCAGCACTGCCGCTTGTATCCTTGATAAACTGGACAGACTCACAAACACTGGTGTCGATTAATTTACAAAAACTCCTCCATATCTTCAGACCCTTCTCAGTATTCACAGCACAAATCACATTTCCAGTAGACTCATCGGTCTGGTCACACTTCATACCTCCTCTGGTTGCTCCTTGTTTCAGTCTTCTAATCGTCTGCCTCAGGTAGGGAAGCTCCGATACCGATGCCGATACCAGGACTGGGTATCCGGTCTGCTAATGCACGGAACAGGACTTGGAAAAAAAGCACGGAGCTGAGTCATGCTACATGCTACATGCTAAAGTGTTTCTTCGCTCACACACCAGCAATGCTACTTGCTAAACATGTAAACAGGATCAGCTTTTATCCATGTTTCTTAACATATATCACTGTAAGCCCTGTAAATTCTAAGTAAATACGTCTGTAATACAGAAGTATGGAGATAATCTCGTCCTCTGGATTGGTTCCGCCTCAGGAGCCCGGGTGTGTCTATCTCCGGCTGTGTGGGACGGTTGCGCTGCCCTCCTATAGGATTGTCCACCTACAGACGGAGCTGACCACGTCGTGGCAATTAGAGGAATGTTTTGGGTCAAGGAGGGAGCCAGGGTTTTGTTTGCCTCCATCTCATGATTGAATGGCCATGTATAGGACCGTGAAGGAAAAGAAGCCAATTAAGTGAGGGCTGGTTTGATTTTTTTGTCCTGTGTTGTAATTAGGCCCGGGCTCTAAAAAACTTCCTCAAGTACCTTTTGGGTTGTTTTGTTGGGCCATATCATTAGGACCCCAACGATCCGCCCAGGTGCTCACCGCCTCAATATGTCCAGCGATTATGTAAAGAAACACTGCCATCTACGAGCTCTGCTGGGCCTTGTAACACACTCTGGGGCTCAAACACGGCGGCATGAGTGGAGCCCTTAAACGCTGCCAATCAGGCCGGCCTGAACAATGACAGACACGGTTCAGATCCGGGCGACTGCCGAACATAAATGGACACTGAGCTGAGACCGCCGTCTTCAATACGTCTTCAAGATAAAATGAAATAATGGGAGTGGTTATTTTTGTTCATGGGACTTTTCAAAGGCCCTTCAGAGCTCCGGTTACCTTTGATGGTGCAGATCCAGGAAGTGAGTCACATGTGTAAAGCTTCATTCACAACCACATCCAGTCAACTCAAGCTTCTCCTTCTCCACCGAGAACCTGCTCGGCTCCCGTTTTCCACTGACTCCTTTAACGAGTTCTCCGTCTTAAACCCGGCGATCCCTTCACTTCACCCACAGATACGCCGATTTATAGATTTCCTCCGGTGACACTGAGCCCCACACGGTTGATAGCTGTTGAGTATCTGTTAAGTTTTTCTCAGACTCGAACTCCCAGCTGAGGCAAATCATCCCGAACCGTGACAGACACAACAGGAACCCTCGGCATGCATATCTGACCAATTAATCACATACCATGACCCTGTAAACTTCCCACACACACACACACACACACACACACACTCGGTGACACACACTCCCTGCTTCCCCACTCTGGGAAAGGGAGAATCCGCCAGCTGCTGTCAGAGCGGGCGGCGGCGGGGAGGGGGGGGTCAGTGGGAAGGATCTGAGTGTGCCATGTTAATAACTCACAAGTGGCCAGCGTCCGCGGTCTCTGGCGTTACTGCCGCCACCGCACGGCTGGCATCTGACCCCGGAGCGGCATTCCGGCCGTAATGGGCAGCAGCTGGAGCGGGGTTTCCGGGAGGACAGCTGAGAAGGAGCAGACGGGGGCGACCGTGGGGAACTCCCTCCATTATCACCCCTCCGAGACGCAGACCGCATCAGTCCCGCCCAGCGGGGAAATGTTTCCTGGAAGCCCGTTTATTTAGAGGAGGGCCCGACGGGTGAAATGATTTATTTGGATTGAACGACCAAGAAACATCAAACAGAACGGAGAGTCGCCTCCCACGTATTGACAGAGGGACTGGAAATGCTAAACAGCGTTCGCCTCACACCAGGCAGGAAGTCTTTACTTCGCAAAAGTTTTGTTGACTTCTCAGATTTCCGATCACACAGCAGCGGTACAGGGTTCATCTCCAACGCAACTTTCATGAAACACTGCATCATTTTGTGTTTTTTCTAACTCAACTGCATTCAGAGCAATAAATCTAAATGAAAATAATTTAAATCTTCAGTTCAAAGACGTTTACTGAACGGATATCAACTTGTTTTATTAAATCAGGAGCATCTGTAACGTCTGCTCCAATGTTCCATGTGAGATTTAATCATTTCTGACCAGAGGAAGAAGGAAACAAAAGTGCCAACAGCAGCCTGGGTTCCAGGTGTTCGGAGTGGTTCCTGCAAAACTTTATGTGCCTCTAAAGTGAAAACGGCACCTCAAGAAGCAGAAAAACAGTGAGGGCCTGTGTGCCGGTCCCGGGCCTGTTCTCCCTCTGAAACCTACCGAGCTGCAGTTTGGAAAACTGACCCCGACACACACAAAAAAAAAGCCCAGTGCGGTTAAACTCGTTTGCCAGCGGTGTATTTTTTCAAAAGCACCTTCTTTCAGTGAGCATGTGTACATAAGGAGTGGGGGCTGACGCGCAGACCTCAGGCTTGGCCGGCGACCAGTGGCCGGAGCGGCGTTGGCAGCGGGATCGTGAGAAACAGGGGGGCGACACCCAAATGTCATCACAGCTGCAGAACTGCTGAGCAGAAAAGCCAAATTACAGAAATATGCACCCCAAGGCCTCCCGGCAGTGAAAACAGAGCCGCGTCTGAGCGGCCGCTGCCCGAGGAGGGCGGTGGAAGTCGTCTCTGCGTTATGTTTCCTGGGATTTACCGTGAGCAAGAAACTCCAGATTCCACAGCTGCTGGCAGGCATCAGAGCGGCGTTGGTGGCTGTGTGGGAATTCTCCCTGCTGCAGCCGCACCGGGCCGAGGCCTGTTCACACACTGCAGCCGCAGGACACAACAACTCCTCTGTCTTTGTCTTAATTTATGTATGATCGAACTGTGCATTGTTTAAACACTGATCCACGGTTCATGTTGTGCTAATTTATTCAATACAATCCCTTTTTTTTCTAATTGTTTTAAGAAACAAGGCGATGAAAGCTCAAAGCGAGTGCAGCGATCCGCTCAGCACTGGTTGTATTTTATCTGTGGAAGAGGAGAAACAGTCCAGTATTTTGCTTATTTCCATGAAATAAGATGCAAACTTTAACTGAACAGTGACGTAATTTAACAGAACTTTAGGCTCCATGTCAGACACGGTCCAGTAAAGCAGTAGGTTGACGGCTTCCTGAGTCTCTGCTTTGAATCACGACTTTAGTGAGAGCCGAGGATTCTGGACGTGAGTGCATCATTTTTCAAACACCAGTATCAAGACAGTCAGCCCTTGTTTACAGGAATATTTCCTCTTTAGGAACAGTTGTGATTTTGATCAAAAAAATGAGGCTGAATGAATGCTGGAGCCTTGATCCTATATGATTTCTTGCGGTCGGTCTGCCTCAGGCCGGACCATCACGGCTTCAAAAACAAACGCTGATTAGGATTTTCTTTTTTTCTTTTTTTTTTATTAAAGCTGTAAAATTCTTCTCTTCTGAGTCAAAATTTTTCCACAGAAATCCATCAAAACAACCTCCACAGCACGACTCCTTGCCTTATTGCAGAAAGGTCACATTAGCTGCTCCACTTTGCCGCCTTTGAACATGAGTTGTGGGCTGCGGGATCATCCGAGGTGGACATCATTCCTCCGATACTGAGTCTTTCGCTCACTTTCCGTCCGTGAACGATGCCAAATGTGCCGAGCCGGGCTGGGAGGAAACCCTGAGTGTGTGCAGAGACTTTTTCCCTCTGCAGGCGGATTTACCTCAGCTGACTTCAGGGCCGACGGTGACTCTGCACTGTAAAACTACCAATACGGACTGGGAGCTATTTCACTATGGAGGCCGCCATGTTTGTTATTGTCCACTAATATCAGTATTTCCGCTCTGAGCGTTTCCAAAAAGTTCCGTCTTCGGTGGCTCCGGGCACCGTTGCCGTGGAAACCGGCCCGGAATACAGTTTGTGTTTGTGAACCGAATCCTGCAAAGTTGAAACAGCTTCAGTTCCGCCGTCAAGACAATAATAGACGTGTGTATTTACACACACACAGGTGTGAGTCGGCATGTTTGTATATGCAAGCGTACAATGGTAACACAGCACGGGCCGCTGTTTATTTGTGCAGGAGAAGGGAGCTGGGAAAGTTGAAGCGAGGCAGTAGCCGGGCGGGCGGCTGCCAGGGAGGCGGATTTGCGGTTTGGGTGGGTTGGTGGTGTCAGCTATGTGAGCTTAAGGAGGTGGATGAAGAGACGGGGCGTGCGGAGAGGAGAGAGAGAGAGAGAGAGAGAGGGCGCCCGCGCTTGTGCCTTTCAAGGTGTGTTATTTGTTCAAGGCTGTCCAAACATTTACAGAGCGCTGGCAGCCCTGGAATGCAGAGGCAGGGCCGAGAGCGAGCGCTGCAGCCGTGGGAAACCGCTGCTCTCCTCAACCTCTGCAGGCTCGTTCCCCCTCGGGCAGAGTGTCAACACAGACAGCGCCAGAGATGTGTGGGCCTGATAGTGACAGGTCCCGTCAGCACACACACACACACACACACGCATGCACACACACACAAATGCCAGCACGTACACACACGTGTGCAGCTCCAGCAGGCACACGGCCCGGCTCGCCGCCTCGCTTCAGACTGACGCACATTAACAGATAGAGGCAGGAGCCAGAGGCGCACGTCCTCCACAAACACACACACACACACACACACACATATATAATTAATTGTTCGTTCACACACTCACACATGCAGACACACTTCTTTAAGACTCGCGAAAGATAAACTGCGCCTCACTCCTGCTCTGATTCAGAGGAATGGGCTGAATGGCAGCGGAGCTGCAGCACGCGTCCAGCTTTAACGCTGCTGTCAAAACAAACCTTTGTTCTCTGAATCTACCGTGCAAGACGCACATCCATCCGTCGCCCACGCCGGTTCTTCCTAACCCCGGGTCGCGGGGCGCCGGGGCTGGGTCCACGGACGGGGCGCCGGTGCATCACCGGGAAAACATTTCCTGTGTAACTGGTGTCGGCTTCCTGTGTCTCCTGCCTTCCAACGTCACATTTTTCCCTCCGTTGGAGTCATTTATTCTGAATGTGAGCGCTTCGTTTTAACAAACTGTCCACCAGACATCACTCACAGCCTCACTTTCACATGATACGCGTGTTTCTGGACTGTGTGAGGCTCTGTTTACACGGCCTGAACGTGAAAATGCGTCGTTCATTCATTTTCATTTCAGAAAAGTTTCATGTTTACGTGAGAATCATGACACGTTGTTATTGTCCATCTACTGAGCAGCGTTTCACAGAAATCGCCTTGTTCCCTGTGGCCTGAGACAACCGGAACACCTGCAGTAAATGAATGAACGTGGAAGGGAGAACATGCAAACTCCACACAGACCTCAAGCCTGGAGTCGAACGGGTGACATTTTCACTGCGAGGTCAGAATACAAACCACTAATCGGCCTTTTCTGGGTTAAATTCCTCCCTGCCGCGGCACGTTGAGCAGCTCTCTGCCAGCAGAAGAGACCAGACTGGGCGAAGCTGGGGTTCAAACCGGCTGCCACCTGCGTGTGTGCACATACACAAAAAAAAAAAAAACGTCACAAAAGTGTCGATAAAGTCCTTTTATTTGCCTGGAATAAGGAAAGCACACAGCGGATGTTTAACAGCCATTGCTCAACGTGCGGCGGGGCTGCCCGGGGCGAACCGGTGTCCAGGTGGTGACCCGGAGCCGCGGCCGGGAAGCGGCGAGGCCTCGGCGATATCCTGCGATAAGAGGCGGCTCGAGGAATCAGCCGGGAGCTCATGACGTTCCCGGGTGCAGCGCGAGTTCACGCATATCTCGGTATACCTGTTCTCCGGTCACAGAGTGAGATAATGACTGACTGGCTGAACCTCACACCTTCACACTGTGTTGAAGAACAAAGCAAAACCGCTGAAATCTGAACTGTCGGCTCCATATTCATTGATTTCTGAATATTATCGAGGATCTGTTTGTGAGATGAACTGACAGAAATGTCTGCTTCCTCTGTAAATGATAGAATCGTGACAGTAAACATCAGAGGACTTCTAGTTCTGTGTTTTGGTGATCACCCTCATCCTTATCTTCATGTTTGCTAAATGCTCATTTTTTTCTAAAATCAAACTAGAAATGTGATATTTAAGCATAAAAACCACCGCTGTAATAGTTTGTGATAACTTGAATGTTTTAAGAAGAATACATGTTTCGAAGTGTTGCTGTGAAACGAGGTTTGAACGTAACTGATGGGTTTGAGTGTGACGTGAATCTATGCGGCGTCACAGCAGATTATTTATGAATGAACCCATGAAACAGGTCAAGTCGCTCGACAACCGACCGAACAACACAAATCAAACAGTAGTGGGCGGCTGCCGAAAATAGATTTCAGAGCATTTTAATGAGACTTCATCAGTAACGTAAACATAATGTCATTGTTGTAACCTCTATCAAGTGAGTGGAGTGGAAGAACTGGCTTTTTAAAGACTTCCCCGGCGATCACAGAGGAGATATGAGAAACCATGAATGAAAAATGGATCTTTGGGCACAGTCGAGTTGAACTCAGCAATGCAAGACGTCCCCGGACGATAAATCAGGAGATCTGTGCGAGCGGCGTGAGACGCAGTCCTGCAGCAGACGGCTTCGGAGACCCGCTGTCGAGGATCCATCCATCTCTCCTGCTGGTTTATTCATGTTGGCCCGATCCCAGCCGACTGCGGGTAAAACCAGGAAACACACTCTGGACATCACACACAGACCGAAGACCACACACACTCACGCTCTCACCTACGGTCAACTTTTAAGTTGAGTTTTCGACCTATTTAACAGAAATGGAGTCGTAGCGTTTTCATATTTGAATGTTTGTTGTCGGAAGTTGGAGCCGTGGAGGGTTAGCCGGGATTTACGGCCCGGCACACACACACACACACAAACACACACTTGTAAGGTGACAGTGATTGTGGCGGGTTGTGTGGGAACCGCCGTCGTTCCATGCGAGGGGCTCATTTGCCTACGTATTGGCAAAATAAAGCCGCTGCTGTTTGTGTACACATGACTTCATGTCGGTGGAGCAGCTGCTGAACGCAGAGCAGAGGCCGACGCTCCCACACACACACACACACGCGCGCGCGCGCGCGCACGCACACACACACACAAAAGGTGCTCAACGACGCCTGACATATATGACACTTGAAGGGTTTGAAGGTATGACAAAGCTGAGTGAAACTTGCTCATCGCCCTCCTCCTCCTCCTCCTCCTCCTCCTCCTCCCTCCTCCTCCTCCTCCCTCCTCCTCCTCGCACGTCTCTCTTTGTCCTCGTGTCTGGCACACACACGTCCAGCCTTCTTGGCCTGCAGCTCCACACACACCTGCCCGCGCCGCCGCGGCAGTGTCGAGTTTCCGCGATGAGGCAACGTCCGTCCAATGAGCTGCGGTGAGAACGGTTGGGGAGTGTGGTGGGAACTCTCCTCCCATCGCCGCTCGGCCTACCTGGGAACCGCCGCCGCCCGGGGGGGAGGCCCGCCCAGCCGCCTGCTGCCGTCTCAATGAACACCAAACAAAAACTCTCACCAACAGGTGAGTTACGCGAGGCAGTGTTAGTCTTTCTCTTGTGTGTTCTTTGCCCTCCCCCGTCATTTTCTGTCATTCACGGCTGGCACACTGCTTTACATTTTGGCAGGATTGAAAAAAAAGAAAAAAAAAAAAAGAAAAAAAAAGGACACAGAGGGAAACAAAACAGTCAAAGTGTGGGAACTTTTCCCAGTTCCTTTTTTCTCCTTCCCAGAGCTTTTATCAGTATTAACTCTGCTTACACAGGTATTTGTGCACCTGTGGCAGCGGATTAGCGGATCAACCTCTGCATTGTGTGTAAAAATAAGCACGGTGAATTATATTTTATTCCTGGTTTCTGGCTGAAAACACACATAATCCCGAGCTGAACAGCTGTGAAAGCTTAGATTTTCAAAGCAAATTGGATTCTGCTTTCAAGCAAACAACAAACAGCTGATGCAAGAACCCAAACGCTCATTGTGTTCCCACTTTAAATTAGTGTGTAACGCTTTATGCCGTATGACGGGTTGATTACAGGCCTGCTGTTTGACTCCAGCTTTTAGTTTTGCCTTCCAACGACCCAATAAATCCAATAGTGCCTCCTCAGCACAGACAAGAGAAATAACCTCCAGGGTTCAAGACCAAGAGCCAGTAGACTCTTCCTCTTGTCAGATACATATAAAGCATGAAGTTATTGTTCTGCTGTCACATTTGACATCTGCTGACTTTAGAAAAGGGATTCATGTGACAATAGTTTTGCACTTTATTGGTTCTACATTGCTGTATAAACCCTTTTGATTTCAATTTTAAAGACAATTACTTAAAAAGTGGAATTCTGCGATGTGAGCTGAGATATCAGTGATTTTGACATGAAAGCTAGCTGACTAGCGTTAGCATTAGCATTAGAGCTATACTCTGGGGGGGGGGGGGGGGGGTGTGTAAAATCATGCAGAATGTCACAGACAGAGGAGAAGTTTTTTTGGACATTTCACTGCTTTCCATCTTTAAAATTAAATTGTAGTAATTTTCCTTAGTAAGTGTTTGTTTTTGACAAACATATTGGCATTTTCATTACAGTTGCTCTGCTCCACAACAGAGAAAAGTTTAAATTTGAAGGTAATTTTGGTAATATTTAACCAGTCCAGCCAATTCATGATGTAATTGAGCTGTATGTGACCTCTGAACTGAAATGTGATTGACAGGCCTGGTCTATATGATCAATAATAGGTGATAAAGGTCAGCAAGCCCTCTGCATGGAAACAACAATGGTTCAAAATATCACAGATGTTCATACAGAGCCACTACTCCTCCTTGTGTTTGGAATTAAATGAATGGAAATTGGCTAACTCGATTAGTTTGAACTGGTAAAAATACCATAATAGTCCGAAATGCCTGTATCTTGGAGTTGAAGCACGCCGTCTATTCACACACACACACACACACACACACACACACACACACACACACACACAATAAGGCGCTGATAGAGCTTTGTTTGGTTAAAAGAACTCCAGCAGAACCAGTGTAACGAAGGGTCTACTTTATGACCGAGCTGTAGCATCTTTGTGTGGAGTGGGCTAAACACACAGCCCATCCATGTCGAGACCAAAGCGTGAAAGAACCGTCCCTCCTCTTTTACTGCAGCCCGAGACGGAGCTGCGCCATCCACTTGACTGCCCCGTAAAAACCAGAGGAATAAAAAGGCTGACATTGCACTTCATTTAACGCCGCATGGCCTTCACGCTGCCTCCCGCTTCGGCCTTTGTCCTCCGCCGGGACCGGGCTTTGTTGAGAGGTTCATGTTGTCCATAAAGCAGAACTGCAGACAACAATACGCGGGCAGCTGTTTCCTGGGCAGGCAGGTGTTTTCTCATGATGTCACTTCGTGGTGCCGCCAATGTAACGTGAACCCTCCAGGTGACTAAAGGCTCAACTTCACCATGTAACGCCGTGTTCACTCTGTCTTTCATGTACGGTCTGCAGGACGGGACAGGGACACTTCAAAGATCAGTGAGGAGGTTTTCCCACGCTCCTTTAGGCTTGTTTAAACAACATTTCTGGTGAAAAGCGCATGTTTACTCAGTCATGTTTTGGAAATGATGTCCGGCAGTAATGTTGGAAATGATGTAGTGAGCATGCCAGGCCACTAGTGGGAGCTGTTCGTTAGTTTTGTAATGAGTAAAAGGGAATATGGACATTATCTGTTATGGTAAATCTACTGAGCACGAGAACTATTTACCAAGGCGTGGAGCAGACAGGCAGTGGCAAAAAGATTTGTTTTGTAAAAAAAAAAAAAGAGACTAAAGTAAAAAAAAAAACTGCGAGAGAGAAGGGGAAAAAGTTGCATTTTCCCCCGTTTTCAAAGAGAGGGAGTTGTAATTATTACAAATTTGCATTTTTAAAACAAAAATCTAAAGTTTTTTAAGAGTAAAAGAAAAAAGTTTTTTTCCAAGGAGCTAAGTGTTTTCGAAAAGTTGTTTTAGCCCCATTTCCACAGAGATAAGTTAATTACATTAAAAAAAAAAAGATTATAACACTCTTTTTTTCATAAAAAGAGGGAAAAAACATTGTGTTTTCCCCTCGCTTCCATGTGGTTGGAGCGTTCTCGAAAAGTTCCTCCTGAGGTGTTTTCAGAAAGTAGTCTTTTCGATGGCTCTGAGCAGCGTTGAAGGCAGCAGAGCCGGCGCTGCTTCCCGGCCGCCGCAGTGTGTAAAGGGCTCAGTTGATTTGGCCCGGCTCAGAGGATGTGCCCTCTTTAGAGGATCATTCACAGGGAGGTGTCAGGTGTTGGACTGGGGTTTTGTGTGGCGATTCCCCGGGGCAACACTCACACCGGGACATGACTTCATCCCACAGGACGGCTCAGGACTTCACAGACAGGAAACACACTTTATTCCTCCCAAAGAAAAGTCTTTTTCATGCAATCCTTTTTATTTTTCACTTGTTTGTTTTTGTGTTTCTTCTGCCATTTCCTTTTCACTCTGCAGTCGGTATCGGTGGCAGAAAAGACAAACAGGGTTTATTTATCCTCTCGGTTTCGGTGCCAACGCTCCCAGACCTCAGCCTCCTTTTCTTTACCTTCCTGCCTGCTCTGTCCCTCCTTTTGTTGGTCGTCTTTCAGCCTTTGGTTTACAGCAGGTCCACAGGGGAGCGGGATGTGTTTGCTCATTCTCTCAGCAGAAGGGGCCGGCGGAAAGCTGGCAATCACAATGAGCAAATATGTTCATGTAAAGTTACTCCCGCTGAGGGGAATTGTTGCTTGTTTCTTGAGGAAGAGCTGGGATTTGGAAACTCTTTAGCAACTATTGCATTTCCTTCACCTGTGCGTACTTGCCTTTGCTGCAGATGTTTCTCTTGTCGGTTCACTTTACATATAACAATGCTCACACTCTGTAGAGTCATTAGATGAGACTTTTAATTTCCTAAATGTTAAATAATCGTCTAATTACATAATTTTCACAATGGAATCCACACTTTATCCTCTGATTCTTCCCCAGTCGACACAACTCTCGACTTTAAGAATAAGGGACCTGAATTTGAACCCCGGTTGTAGCAGGAAGAGCTTGAGGCAACGAAAAGACACAGTCTATGGCGCATGTTTCAATATTCAGCCTGACTGACATCCTCCATTTAATTACTCACACAGCAGAGCAGCTGTTGCTTTAACGGTGACTCAGATAAAGATGAAGGGATGTTCATGTCTGTCTTTCTGTTATCCTGCATCGTCCAAGTCAAGAAACGGATCCCAGCTGACGATAGGTGAAGGATGTAAGCTGGGAGAATACAATCAACCATCAGCCTCAGGAAGCCACACACACAGAGAACATGCAAACTACACTGCTTTGTCGCCCCTGATGTCATGTTAGCATGATCAAATATGAACCTGAAAGTCACAGATTAGACTTTCTGGTAATCTCGTGCTGCAGTTTGTCACTTCGGGACAAAGTCTGTGGAAAATGACACATCACTCCTTGAACTTCCACTGCTATGCAGATGATACACAGATCTATTTGACGATGGTCAACTTGTCAAAGTCTGTTTCTTATCCACAAAAAATGAAACAACCATGTTGATTTCAGTACAAACGGACATTGTTTTTAAAACATTGTCGTGTAAACGGGGTCTAAAACTGGATTAAAGCAGAAACAGTTTCTACTAATGCATTGAGTTTTAACAAGCCCTCAAATGAACTCTCCAGTTTTCATTGATTGACCACAGCTGAGTCACACGGGACAGGTTATAGCATTGCCTCTTGGTCCGATCCGGTCCAGAAAGGCCTTCCAGCTTCTCCCTACAGACATCGCACATCCCAGCTCACTCTGGTATTCCTCCTGCTTTAAACCAGATGAATTGGCTGTTGGAGCTGCACATGTGTGCGTTGTAGATGTCGGCGGGTCACATTTATCCTCGCCACTGCATTGTGTGTGATCTGTTTGATCCCTGAACCCACAGACTCCAGATCGCACCTGTTCAACCCCAACAGCCAATTAAAATGTGCACATTAAAACTATGTTTACTGCAATTTTCAAAAGAACTTTTTGTTCATGGCTGCGTTTCATGCTTTGTGTCTTTTACTTGCCCTGGAGTGTGCAACGACAGACACCTTGTTCAGCATCTCTGCAGTTATTTTAATTACACTGAACTGAATCAAGCTACTAGTTAATATTGTTTGGCACAACATGAAATGCAACTGTTCACTGTGAGCAGATATTTCCAGGAAGTCAGCCCAGGTCAAGTTGGTCTTTTATGAGGGTGAAAAAAGAAACAGTTTACAGTTTTTAGTGCAAATGATGCCCCGTATTGTGCCTGCCCTCCCTGTCTGCCCACGGAGGAAGTGAAGCAGCAACACAAAAGCCACAGAGAGCGGGAAGGAGCAGGGGAGAAAGCAAGGAGGAGGAGGAGGAGGAGGAGGAGGAGGAGGAAGGTGTGAAAACACTCTTGGACCATTTTTATGGCTCCATGTTAATTGGAGTGATTTCAAAAAGAATCCCATATTCCTGGAGGGCTGAAAGAGACGAGGGAAAGGAAGAAGCTGTAAAACAGCTGCGCTTCACTTTTACCCCCAAAACTGTGATTTCATTTCCAAAAGATAACAGACGCGTTTCAGGAGGGATTAAAACACTATTTACATGACAACGTTTCAAGTGAAAACGCATCGTTTTTGCATTTCTTTTGAGCAATGTTTTAGCGATGAGTGTGGAGGATAAAGCTGGAACGTGGACTGGGAGTCCCGCCACTCAATTCCAGAAACAGAACTTGAGAGTTTTCAAAAAATTATACCTTGGGAGGTGTTTCCAAAAGGTTATGTTTTCAATGTCTGAGTGGACACCAAAAAAGCAACAGAAGTCTTGAATTTTCACTTGAAATCCTTGGCGTGTAAATGAGCCCTGGAACTGTCTCTTTTCTGTCCTCCGTCTTTGTCATTTTCTCGTCTCTCGCCAGCCGCACGCCTCGGCCATTTTCAAGCCAAACCAGACCAGCTATCTCCGGGTTTTGTTCTGCGAGCCTCCCGCTGAAGGCAGATCCCTAAGACAAAGCCTTGCTTACACTAATGGCCCACTAGGCCTTTTGCCACAGAAACAAATAGCAGTAGGGGGAAGTCAATAGAATTTAACATTTTGACATTTTCCCTCCAGCTCTCAAAACCAATATTGACCCGGCTCCCCTGCATGGCCGTCTTTAGTCCAGGGCCTTGGCATACAAATCAAGCCATTGCAGCCAGAACCGCAGGCAGCCAGTGGAGGGGTGACGCCAACAATAGCTTGCCCAGGATGGGGCTCTCCCACTGGGGAGGCAGAGTAGCCACTGTCCCTGGTCTCAAGCTGGTCCACAGAGGCCCGATGTATGAAAGAGCTCATGCTATCCCACCCGCTTTAATGATTCCATGCCAGAGGACCGATTGTGTCTGTACTCCGGACCCTGCTGGTGAGTGTGGTGGACAAGCAGAAGGGACAGTGGGGGCGCTCACATGTGCAGAACAACCCCATAGCGGGCCAGTACATCTCAAAGGCCAGATTACAATCAATTAGAGCCTAATGAGCGGGGAGCTGGACTTGTAACCTGTTGCAGCAGGGTGGTTGTTTAGAAAGCTCTCAGTTGGCAGACACATCAATAACCTCTGAAATAGCCGCAGACTGAAAGCAGGACGCCGCGGGAGGCGGCCGAGTGCGTGGCCATCTATGTCTGGGTCTTGCTGCTGTCGCTCAGACAGACTGTGCTGCCAATGTGGGCAAAAGCAACATGGAAAAATACAGAAATACAGCACGCTTCACTGAAACCAGCTTTGTGTTGAGCGTTTCTAACTTCCGTAGATTCTCCTCGTTTCCCAGGTGTGACATCGAGACTCCTGATGGGAGGTGGGTGAACTAAATGTTCCACCGTGGAGCTTTAACAAAGACCCCGATTACATGAGGTCTCCAGTGAAAAGTGACATTGTCCATCTGCTCGTGCATGTGCACCAAAACTATTCGCTGCTGCCATGGCAATGCCAGCATTTTCATAAAGTGATATTTTTAGCCGTTTACATGAAGTCGGAGTGTTTTTAAAAAGTTTAGTTTCCTCTGTTTCCATGGAGACAGAGCGGGAGTGTTTTCAGTAAGTTGTTTTCCTCATTTACATGAAAACAAAGTGTTTTCAAAAAGTTGCATTTCCCCTGCTTTCATGAAATCGAAGTCTTTTAAAAAAGTTTTCCCCCGTTTCCATAAAGTCAAAGTATTTTTAAATAGTTCCATTTCCCCGTTTATATTAAGTTGAAGTATTTTCAAAAAGTTGTTTGTTTTCCCCTCTTTCCACAGAGTCGAATTGAAATATTTTCCAAAGTTGTTCTCAAAAATTTGCATTTTCAGTGTCTCAGGGCGTCGCTGTTGTGTAAACCGACCTCCAAAACATGATGAAACTTTAACATTTATGCCTAAAATCACTGCGGTGTAAAGGAGCCCATGAACACTGGATGAAGGTGTAAACCTTCCTCTGCACGTGGAACACAGCGACGGTGGAAGCAGAGCTGTAGGCTTCAGCGGGGAAAGGGCAGGGCGTGTGAGCATGTGTGGCGGCCCAGCAGGAGAGCTCATCCTGAGGCAAGGCGAACCTGCGGAGCTCCTTTCTCCACGGGGAAGTTTTTCTGCAGGTTGGCCCACAGCGGGGGAACGGAGGGTGGTCGTATAAGAGAAGGTGAAACAGCAGGACAGAAGCGACTTTCTGGCCCGAGGTGAAATCAGGAGGGTTGAAGGGACAATTGAAGGTAAGAGCTGTTTTCAAATGCTCTCCCAGAGCTTTCAGCCCACACAGCTGTGATCCACCGCAGAAACTCTAATACACCTTCAACTCTACCTGTTTAACATTAAATCACATTATCTAAATATTGATAGCGTCTTAAAGGTTTTGAAAATGTTTGACTTTGATCACACACAGTACATGCGGTCTGTTCTATTTTCACTGTGGTCTCATGGGAACTGTTTTGTGCGTCAGCTGAAAAACCAGCAGCAGCACATCACACTCATAATTTCCCTTTTTCATTAAATGTGACACCATGAATCCAAGCATGCAGCCAGACATACGCTGAGCAATCAAAAAAAAAACCAAGTGATGCACACCTGGCTGTATATCGGCAGCAGTAAAACTAGTATTTGGACCGATCGCGGAGAGTTTAAGGTAATCAAGCCTGGAGCTCATAAAGCAGCTGACTGAGAGCAGCTCTGTCCTTTCATATTAAAAAGGCCTCGCCCCTTTAAATCTCTGCCTCGCCATGCTTGCCTCTCCCGTGTTGTGATTGATGTGGGAATGCCGGCCGGCCCAAGCCGATCATCGCAATATCTGCTGCCGCTGGTCTCCTCGCGGCGAGCGGCTGGGTACCACCGGTCACCACTGTGCTGAACCGCTTTTAATCAAGCGGAACCTACTGTGAGAGCCCGAGCCCCGCCCGGCTCCCCACCTGCCACGACTGAGCACTTCACCTCAGCAACCTGAAAGCGACGGCTAGTATTTAGTAATATCGAGCGTCGGTCCGGCGGCTTCTGCCATAATGTATCCACTGACAGCGCTAACCTCTCACAGCCCCGCCGCCCCCTCCGAAGGCTATATTACAACACAGTGGGAGCTCTGAGAGAGCGGCGGACGGGAAGCACTGATTGTTTGGAAGTTCTCAAGACAAGCTGGCATGTTCCCAGGCTACTTTGTGGGTAGACTTTCTCCCAGCATGCCATACTCTGTGCACTTTGATTAAAATTGAAGTACACAGAGTTGCTCAAGTATATGGTTTTGTTGGCACGTTTCCTCCGACGGGCTTCACCAGTCAGAAGTGCCCACACATAGAAACTTCCATGTCGAGAGACCTAGAGACCCTTTGTGGGTTTTCCCAGAGTAATTATTTCTAGAAGAATGAGTGGAAGGCAGTACTCTTCAAAGCAAAGCCGTGTCTGTGGTGAAAAATTACACCGCAAGGTAGAAGTGACAGGGCAGCGAAGGTAACTGTTCCATGATGAAATTATGCAGAAGGGGGAAAGAAAACCCAGATTGTGCAACTGTGCATATCTCTGTCTGGATCGGAGGCAACACACGCGTGTAGAGATTACACAAGGTTCAATAAGTGTTCCTTTATATGGGCGTCGACTGATATTACGACATCGCTGCAGTCCGGTGCAGTTTGAAACTCACAGGAGATGAGGATCAGCAGCAAACCCCGAGAGGATGACGTCAACACGGCCAGTGGCATGGCCAATATCTCCACATCTGCAGGAGCTCCATGAATCACCAACCAGAGTTCTCTACAATTCCCCTGTCCGTGTGTGGTTTTGGGTGCAGGAACCAGCAGTAACTAATTAAAGCCAATCATCTGGCGGTATCCAGCTGAAAACAGCGTCCTGAGTCAACACGCCGGAGGTTTACCTGCTTCATCCCTTCCTGCCGACATTGTGTGAATGCACTTTAAGCCTGACTATGCACATTCTGCCTGCTGGAGTACGCCGTCGCAGCAGTGGGAGCAGATTATCCCGCGGCGCAAACGGCTCGTACCTCAGAGGGTTAAGGAGCTGACGGTATTGGCAACGCCGACCTCTGACCGCTCGCTTTTGTTGCTCCTTATTGAGTAGGTGAACACATCAGCCAATGCTTCTTATTACCCATTCTGTTATAGCAACTGCCAAGCAAATAAGCTTCAACTTGCCTCTTGTTACCTAAGCTCTCCATTTGGCCTCAGTCGACATACAAGTGAAGAGTCTCTTCCCTTGGAGAGCCGCAGTCCCCCGAGACCCAGACGAGCACAGGAGCCCTTGTCGGGGACCCGGAGCATTGTAGCATGAATGGTGTGGCCTCAATGCAAATTCTTCCACACTCTCAGGCGACGGAGGCCGGCATTGACTGACTGGTCGTGTTAATTTAGCTGCCTTTCAATCCTACTTGATCCGCAGCCTTCTGTACCTCAATGGCAGGAAAAAAAGGAAAAAAAAAAAAAAAAAAGAGTTCAAAACATGTGAAGTGTCAGTGCTAGAATGTGCCATTCAGAGTGGAAGCGATGCATCATTAACAGACGTCAGGCAACAAACAAGCAGCTGTGGTTAAACAAACCAGGGAGGTAAGCGCTACAGTTTACCTCGGCGCTCGCTGATAACCCCGAGCTCTGAGTGGTCTCAGGGCAGAGTCGTTTTAACATGGTGGGTGATCCACATCAACAGGAAGCAAACAAACTGCAGAACGGGAGGAAGAAATGCGCGGCCGCTGAAACCACAAATGGGTCATGCAGCGACTGTTTTTTATTACGGCGGGGGCCGCGTCCCCCTCAGTCATTCTGCACGGCGACGGGGCTGCATGGAGCCTCGCGCTGCGGTTACTCGGGGGACGGCCCGTGCCCACGGCGGCCCAGACTCCCACTCTCGCCAGCTGGCTGACTCACATCCAGAGGGCTTAAGGGCAACGCCGCACACAGACGGGCGTTTGACTCACACTCCTGGTCCGAGGCTGCGCTTTCTGCAGATGCGGCGGCAGGTTTTGACAGAGCTGCTTCCTGTGTGGCTCGTCCTCAGCGGGGAGATGGGGGGGCGGCTCAGAACGGCGCTAAATCTAAAGATAGCACTTTCACAAGGGCTGTGATTCCACTCTCCATCTCTGCTAATATCATGCTAACTCACCATCATTTGAATCTTTTCATCGCAGGCCTGAAGAAGAATCTAGTTACCGTCATTTATGAGGCTGGGCTGAACGTAATGAGTCTCAGATCCACTGTCACTAATGCACAACTTAAAACTTATTTTTTTCCTCCAGTCGTGTTTCTGTTGAGAAGAAAGTCCATCATACTTTTAGCTCAGTGTTTTGGTCTCACCGGCCTCCTTGGAAACTCCCATCATGTTTACCAGAAACTAACTTAGCAAGCAGCCTACTGTGTTTTCCATTCTGTCTGAGCTCTGAATGTCATGTTAATTTTTCAGTCTGCACCTCCTTTGAAGAGATTTGTCATCCCTATTTGGATGTTAGCATAAACTTCCATTTTACCCATGAAAGGAAAACCCAGTCAGTTAAAAAGATTTTTTTAAACATGCGAAATCTGAAAACAAACTGTGAATATGTTGCTGATGAGAGTCAGTGACAGAACGCTAACTCACCGAGGTTATGAACTGTAAAATAGATGTTGTATTCAAGATTGGTCTTTGGACCACTTTTTCCAGGACTTGGTCTTGGCTCCTTAAAATCTTAGCCTGGTCTTGGGATTCTCTGATCTTGGTCTCATCTTGGTTTGGTCTTGCCCCCTTAGGGTCTTGGTTTTGTCTTTGTCCTGGGATGCTCTGGTCTTGGTCTTGACTTGGCCTTGCCCCCTTATAAAGCCTTGGTCTTCTTTTGGTCATGTTCCCTTAAATTCTTGGTCTTACCTCAGTATTGGTCTTGTCTTAGTCTTGACTTGGTCTTGGTCTTGCCCCCTTGGGGTCTTGGTTTTGTCTTTGTCCTGGGATACTCTGGTCTTGGTCTCGACTTGGTCTTGCACACTGAAAATCTTGGTCTTGTCTTGGTCTTGACTTGATCTTGACCCCTTATAAAGTCTTGGTTTTGGTTTTGTCTTGGTCTTGGTCTTTTCTTAGTTCTGACTTGATCGAGTCTCCTTAAAATATTTGGTCTTGGCTTGGACGTGTCTTGGTCAGGGGATGCTCTGGTCTTGGTCTCGACTTAGTCTTGCCCCCTTTGGTCACGCTCCGTTAAAGCAATACTTCAACATTTTGGCAAATTGGCCCATTTAGGGCAATTCCCTAGTCATTTAGAACAGCCTACTTACTTTTTTTGTGAGGGCGAGCTGTTGTTTATTCAGCGGTGGGTCTGAAGAGAGCTTCACGGCGGACATAATGGAAATGGATGGTACAGTTTCTTCCCTCGTCAAACTCATCAAATACACAATCCAACAACCCCAAAACAGTTTGGTGGACACGTTATAATCCGCACATTCACTACGCTATGAAATATTAATGCAAAATTACGAGATTGAGTGGTTTTTGCGAAGATTGCTAAGACGGAACTTCTTACTAAACATGGCGTCTGGGCGTAGTGATTTCAAAAGAAAAAGTAGTTCCCAGTATTTGCTTCAGTGTCGTAACGCTACAATATTATTTGTAGGTGTTTCACAGCGTAGTGAATGTGCAGATTATAACGTGTCCACCCGAGTGTTTTGGGGTTGTTGGATTGTGTATTTGATGAGTTTGACGAGGGAAGCAACTGTACCATCCACTTCCGTTATGTCCGCCGTGAAGCTCTCCTCAGACCCACCTCTGAATAAACAACAGCTCGCCCTCACAAAAAAAGTAAGTAGGCTGTTCTAAATGACTAGGGAATTGCCCTAAATGGGCCAATTTGCCAAAATGTTGAAGTATCGCTTTAAATCCTTGATCTTACCTTGGTATTGGTTCTGTCTTAGTCTTGACTTGGTCTTGATCTTGCCCCCTTGGGTTCTTGGTTTTGTCTTTGTCCTGGGATGCTCTGGTCTTGGTCTTTAGTCGTTCTTGGGTTTGGTGGTCTTTAGAGGGGTAGGAGTTGAATGCTAACTCTCAGGTTCTCAGGTTTGAACCTTTTGTTCAGTTATATCAATGTTGACGAGAGAAAAAACATTGACAATTAAATGTTTTTTATTTTGGAATCTGTAACATTTCATCATTTATATCAGTTCCTCGGGGCAATGCTGGTCTAAAGAAGCAGACGTGGGAGGTTCTCAGGTTCGAATCCTACTGCTGACAGGCTACCATTGTGGATCCCTGGTACAAGACTTTTGACCCCCAGCGGCTCTTGGACACCCGCCGCAGCAGTGCACTGCTTCTAGCAGTGAAAACTCCTCCATCAGCACACACACACACACACACACACACACACACACACACACACACACACACACACAGAGTCATTTCCAGCTGCTGTATCCTGCACAGAAGATCGGGTCGACTGAAGAAGTGATTAACGACGGGCCAAAAGGCGGCTCGATTCTGAGTGACAGGCGCCGGCGGCGCCGGAGCCAGGCTGCGTGGCACGGGACGGCCGAGGCAGACACACACCTCTGTTTCCCAGCAGAGGAGACTGATGTGCTGCGATGCCATTGGTCTCACTACTTCCTATTGTTTCCCTGTCGCTGATAACCTCCGCGACCCGGGCCAGAGGAAGGAAGGCTGCCGCTCGGTTTGTGGCGGTGCGCCTGTCAACTCTTTGTCCTCTGATAACTTATTAACCTGCAGAGTCCTCCGAGAGAAGAATGACTCCTCACAGGGCTCCCCGTATGGTTAACCCAGAGTAAACAGCTTGGAAGAGACAGGAGGGCGGCCACGAGTCTGCCGCAACGGCATCAACAAGACACGTTGATTCAAATATTAAAGAAAGTTTAAAGAGCAGATTTATGGGCCTGACGAGACACCGATGGGTGAGGAGGACGTATAGTCTGCACCACAAGACGAGAATACCTGTAAAGTATAAGTCTAAAGGTTATTATGGCACTGTTTTACCACTCAGGATGAAATATGATAAACTGATTCAGAAGCTCCAATCTGAAGTCAGTTCCTCTCTTCTAAAGCCAAATAATCTCACCAAAACCGGAGAGAAGGACTGTTTGTCTTCTGTCTTTACTAATCGTGTGAGCCGATGAGGTCCGCAGGGCGTCCTGCGGTGGCGACGGAGTCAGCCGGGGTCGCACCCCGGGCACCCGGCTTCACGTCACGCGTCTGCTGACTCACCGAGGATCAGGTCTGGCTCGGCCCCGCTGCCTGAGCACAGCACAGCCAGAAAAATGGACGCGATTGTGTGATGTGTGAGCAGGCAGACTGCCTTGAGTCTGGAAAATGAAAGAAGAATTCAAGCTGCCGTCTGGAGCTCTAAAAATACCTTGACACCGGATCATTTGTGAAGACGCGGTTGCGCGCTCGTTAGAGGAAGGGCAGCGGGGCGGCTGGAGATAGAAGCGAGGGGGCTGTGGATGCAGTTTGCACGCCATGCAGGAGGAATCGTTTGTGCAGCTGGAAGTTTAACTGTACCTTACAGCTCCCAGCAAGTCTGCTCAGTTTCCTATAAAAAACAATACGTGGAGCAGAAAGATTACAAACCTTCACACACACGCCGATCTCTGGGGAAATATCCCAACAGGTTTTTTTTTTTTTCTTTGGTTGAGAGCTGTGCTGTTTCACACACTGTGGATCTCAGCTGCTGAGTAACAGCAGGTTAAACATCTGTATTATATGCCATTTTGGACATTCCACATTTCAGATCATATTGCACATTGCTGATTTTTGAATTCCTGCTTGAAAATCTAGTTGCACTGTTTCTCTCTTCTATTTTCTCAATCTTCTTATTTGGTGAGTATTTTCTGTTCAACACTGTGCTAACCAGTGCATCATCATGTGAGCCTCAATCGTCTTGTAAACATATAAATCAAATGTAGCTTCGTGTTTGTTCGTGTTTCTTTTCTGACACTGAACAGGACACAGTGATCTGGATGAATGTTTTAATACCAATTAATTCACTCATTTTGTTGTCTGGTTGGGTGTTAAGTGATTGAATATGTCTGCATAACCTTAAAACTACCCATATATTCCAGAAACAGGCCCTCCTTTAAACTGTGAGTCACATTTATCCAGAGAAATGCAACATGAAGAGATTTTTGATTTATAGCTGCTGTGAAGCTCAGTTGTTATTATTATTTAGTTACATTTGAAGGATTCAGCTTTATGCGCTGAATTGTGTTATTTTTTTCTCACATTGAAATTCTTAAATGTTTTCAATATGAATTAAAGTCTTGCTGCTGCGCAGTAACTTCATGCTTTGTTTGATGTGTTGGAGTTTTAGTGAGATCAGCAGCACACATGCAGAGATAGTGATGAAGAAAAGAAGCCTCTGCTCAGGGAGAACTTGCAAACTCAGCACGCGACCAGGAGGGACACATCTGTTCAAGAGCTCCTGGTTCAATATTTCACTTTGTGGGACTCTGAAGAGCATCTTTGTGTCAAACTGTGGTTTTTAATCGCCACCTTGTGGTGAACATCGTGTACTGCAGCGTCGCTTCAGGACTCAGAATGATCAATAACTGAGTCTGGATCACAGTCAGCTGGTATTTCCGCCACCGAGTCGAGCAGGTGAGGATAATAATGTTTCATTCTCAACATTCACAGCCTGAACAGACAAACTCCTGCCGCTTTAAACACTTCATCTACTTTATTAGTAATGGATCGAGACCTGAAGCAGAGTTGACCTGAATCATGATGATAAAGTCAAATGCTTTGGGGGTTTTTTTTCAGAGGAATAGTCAATTTTATTAAGTCTTCTTCTATGAAAATAATACTTTTAACATCATTTTCTGATGAATGTGCCTCAAAAATCCTCCAATCATAGTACTGTAATGTGAGTATTTCCAATTAGTTACATTCACTCCTGGAAACAATTGATTCATTTTAATGATCGAGAGTTATTATTAGAACCTGAAATTCCTTCTTGTTTCTCTTTCTTCCTTGTTTGTTCAGCTGCTTCCCCAGCAAGTCACTGCAGCTCATGTAAAAAAAAAAAAAAAAATTTGAGCCGATTCAAACCTGATTCCTTCACACACACACTGAAAAGAAACTGCAGACTATTTAATCTAACATCAAGCTGCAAAATTCTAAACTTGCAGACCTCTTGATGGACTTTGAATATTTACTGTTTGTTTTCATCTAAATCAGGAGTGTCAAACAAAAGGTCTGTGGGCCAAAACTGGCCTGCAACCGGCTCCAATCTGGGACAACAAAGCACCAAGAAAATGTTAAAGACTGTAAAACCATGTTCAATACAACAGGTTTTTTTTTTCAACATTTCACTGTGCACCAGAAAATCAGCAACTTCATTTCACAGTTTCTGCTGTTTTGGTAAACAGACATCGTTCTCCAAAACGTCGCTGTGCAAACGTGAAACATTTCTTAAACGAAAGTGCAAAAAAAACGTGCGTTTCCACTTTGAATGTTTTCGTGTAAACGGCGTCTAGAATGTATTCATTTGACAGCAGTGATGAACGCTATTTCATTAAAGCGCTCTGCCCCACTGAGCCCTGCTCTCAGGAGTCCAGTCGACCTGTGTGGCATGTGTGAAGTGGTAAACAGCCTGAAGATACACAACTTTCTTTTCTTTTTTTGCCCTTTTGCTACAATCCAGACACAAAAGACGCCACCAGCCGAGGGACGCTTGGTAACGGGACCAAACACAAACTGCTCTCTGTGTCAACACGATGTCGCCGAGCCGCCGCTCAAAGCGCCTGTCCACCGGCTTTTGTTTGACGAGGGCTGAATCGACGCGGTAAACAACCGCCTCCGAACAGATCCCGGCCGTAACCGGGCAAACTGACTCGTGAGAGCCTAATCCCTCTGATGGAGAGAGGATCCAGCGGCCCGCCGCCCCAGGTGCGGCGGCCACACAAGCCCGGGCTTGTCTCCTTTATCACGGCTGATGAATTGAGAGGGCCCTCTTGGGCACACAGCCCAGCCTGTGGTTTGGCTAATTAGAGGCTCTGTTTTCTCATAAATATCTATAGTGATGAAAATTAGGCAAATAAAGGCCGTAGTTAGAGCCTGAGAGAGTGTGAGAAGAAAAGTCTCAGAGCTCAGGGAGCAGAGGAAGCTAGAGTTAGACGGAAATTCAAACTTTTCAAACTTTTCCCCGGTGGAAAGTTTAGATTGATGAAATGATCAAACCTATTTCAGTACAATGTGAGTTTTCTGTAAACTTCAGTAAATTGTTTTCTTGTGAAATGTTCAAAATCAAACAATCAAATCAATAAGTAGGATTGATTGTATGTATATTTATTGATTTGGGTTTAGAAAGACATGGAACAATCAATAATTCCATCATTTTGACTTTTTTTTTAATATAATAAAGCCCATACTCTACTGTAACAGGATATTTGATCCATTATCAAAACAACAGTTTTCCAATAATATAAAAAGTTCGTACCTGATTGAAGAAGCTTCAACAGTGTTTTTCAAATAGCTGCTTTTACTTGTTTTAATTGTACAAAAACCTGCAACAAAACAACAAGCTATAGTGAGAAACTGTTTAGAAATCCAACAAAAGAAAAGTTTGGGAAACACACTGAGCTTCCATCAGGCAGCGAGAAGTGGAGTCGAGCCCATCATCTCTATTAGTCGCCACATTGAGCTGCAATTAGGCCGCATTAGCAGAGTGATAAGAGCAGCGAGATCAGCCGCCGTGTGGCTTATCTCGGCATCTCTGAGCGTGGCCGGCGTTGTGGCAGCAGCGATCGCATTGTCTTCACTAAATCTGCCTGATCGCTGTCAACAAACACTCCGCTCAGATTAGCCGTCTCGGACGATGACGGATTTTACATTCATGGAGAAAATAGGAGCTGGTTTCACCCAAACGTCTGCAGCTTCAGCGGCTTTCGAGGCTTGAAGTTTTGATTTGAATGGAAATTAGACAAAACATACAGTAGTATATAATACAGTGATGCTGCCATGAAAGATAGCAAACTATCAAAAGCCACGCTGTCAGTGTGAGTCTGTAAAAACACCCATAATGCAACAGCGTTAGGAGAAGGTTTTTGACGTTTCGATTTATTTAGCGTCATGAAAATTGGTATTGTGTTAAGATTGTTGTCCTTTTTTTTTTTTGCAAACAATTGTTTTTTTTGCGGAAATATCAACATATTCATCTTGTATACTTTCAAAGTTAACTACAAATAACTTCAAAGTTATTGTGCCATTATTTTAGTGGTACAGGTTACTCCAGAAACCAAAAGGCTCCACGTGTTTAAGGCTTTGTAAAGTGAATTTAATTGGCATTTATTATAAAGTCAGGTCATGACTGATTAATGAACATTTTCTCCACGAGGCCTCAGTCTACTAATAGTTGAATATTCCTCTGAATCAAAGATAATACTACTTAAACATTGCTGAATCTGTATTTGCATTTGGATGGAGGTCGATAAAGGTCATGAGTTTCACGTGACGCTGCTCCACTCTGCACCAGTTTGTCCTCGAGGCTCTTCGGTCTTCACACTGATGAGCCGTCAGCTGATTCACACACACTCCTCACATGACACACTTTCCTGCTGACGGCCGTCGGCGCCGCTGCCAGGGATGCTGCCGAGGCCCAGAAGCCTTTTACCGCTCAGCTGAAGGGCCTCCGGTGAATCAAAACGTTACATTAAATCACAGACGTGGGCCGAATCGAACCATGGCACCATCTCAGCTATGCAGCTGGCCGAGCGCTCCGCTGGCAGAGGAGTCTATTTAAAGTCCAGAAATGTTATACCTCTGTCGGAGGCTGGTGGCTGTAAGAACAGTGCGTGTATTACGTGATCAGAAGCGCCGCTCTATATTTATCTAATCATGGGGCTCGCCGCGCCGCTGCGTGCTTCACACACACACCGACGCCTTCAGCATGGAGCTGCTGAGACTCCCCTGACCTCCCTGCAGACCAGGAGCCCGGCTGAAGACCCACCGGCAGGTAGGAGGCGCGTCCGGCTTCACCAAAAACACAGAACTCTACTTATTCTGAGCAGCTTTCATCCAACTGTGAGAAAGATGCAGCTGTGATCTGTGAATCCGATCAGCTGAAGAGGTAAACATTGATGTTGTTGCTCAAGCTTCTCAAATAATTCTGCAGTTTGGTGTTGATGTTCGTTGATATTTAAGTATTTGATGCAAAGCTTGTGTGAAATGTTGCATCATTTTGGCCGTGCAGTGTTTAGAGCTCTTGCCTCACATCGAGACGGTCACGGGTTCAAATACCACTCAGGGCCTGTCTCTGTGGAGTTTGCGATGTTGTATGAGTGTGTGTCCAAAAACATGCCTGTGAGGTTAAGTGGCGGCCCTAAATTGCCCCTCGGTGTGAATGTGAGAGTGTGTGGCTGTTTGCTCTGCGACGGACGAGAGACCTGTCCACAGTCTATCCTGGTTTCACCCATGGTCATGTGGTTTTGGCTCCAGTGACCTGTGACCCTGGACCAGTCGTTTCATCGATATAGAACACAGATCAGGGGTTTGCAACCTGCAAACACAGAAATGTGTTTAAAACAGGTAAATTGGTTCCAATTACTCAAAAAGAAAAATAAAGTACAGAACAAGCAAGTTAAATAGCTAAAAACAGTCAAAGAAGGTTAGAACTGCTAATAAAGCTCAAACTGTTCTGAAATTAGGAAATACATAAATAGCTAAAATGGCTAAAGCAGGAAAAATCAACAGCCAAAAAGGGGGGAAATTATGAAAAATGGCAACAAAGGCAAAATAAATTTGAATCAAATATGTCTAAATTGTAGTTATGAAACTTCATGAGTGCAACGTGAGGTTTTAGGTTGTGAATTAATTTCTAAATGAAATAATAGAAATATTGAATTTGATGGGAAATCGTAAAGGTGGTTCTCCTGGTCATAAAGGGTGCAGACCCCTGAGATGGAAAGAGGGATGGATTGATTGCATTAGTTTCAAACAGCTGTCGATGTTGCAGGTGATCGTCTTCAAGGTCACAATGGAGGACTTTGAATACAGCGTGGAGATCTGCGATCGGGACTGGGAGTGCTTCTTCGCCGAGTGTGAGGAGTGTAACCTGCTCCCTCCGTCTCTGGCCGGACTGGACGACTCGGGAATGAGCGACATGGACGACGCCGGCTCCGTCCTGGCTCAGAGGGCTCGGAGAGCGGAGCCGGCCGCCTGCCTTCCCGTGACGGACCGGCCCATCGACGGACCCCCGGACTGCGAGGGCTCGCCGGTCGAGCACTATCTCAGTAGGCACGGCGTCGGCGGACTGGAGAGCGTCCTCTCGGGCAGCGAGGAGGACATCCACCTGCGGTCCGTCAATTTGTTTTTCGAGGGGTTGAAAGGTCTCGCAGAGGGTAAGCCTCCTGAGCCAGGAAAAAACAGAGAGGTGGAGGAGGAGGAGGAGGAGGGGAAGGGGGTGTGTGGTGATGGGCGGCGAGCCAGCTGGAAATCTGAGCCAAAAAACATCCCCGAATTAAACTGTCTGCCTGCCAAGGGTGAAACAGCAGTTGGCAAGGAGACGATGACGCCTGGAGGCACAATGAGCCACACGAACACACTGACAGGAGAGGTGTGTGAGAGCAAGACTTCCAGTGAACCTGCTCCCCCACAAACGCACTCTAGCTCATCAGATAGAGCTCAGTTATCGAACACGGGATCAATGAGCGGGGCGACGCAGTGGAGTCGGTCCGACTCTGAAGCGGAGACGTGCCTGACGAAGGGGGGAGGGTTGATGAGTCCGCTCATTGGCAGTGAGAGGTCTGGCACCGATCCAACCAGGAATCCAGATGTTAAATGGAAGGAAAACCCAGTGTGTTCCCGGTCAGAGCCGGCGAGCCACGAGTCTGCGGCCTCCGTCAAGAAGAGGCGGAGGAAGAAGCGGCGGCTGAGCGAGGGAGGGCCGAGTTCAGCCAAGCAGAGCGACTCCGACGAGGAGAGATACTCATCACCAGGAAGTCTGGGTTCGCCTGACGCCGCCGCCTCGTTTTATTCAAATGAACCGCAGAAAAACGGAGAAGGAAGTACACGGTGTTCCACCGCAGGTACAGGTGAAACACCTGGCAGCGGGTCGACGCTAAGCAGCAGCGCTAACGGAGGAACACATTCACAAGAATCCCTTTGTTCGTCCGTCTCAACTCCAGATCAGATCAGAGAGAATGGAGGGAAAGACGCGGACGTCGCGACTCTCCACCAGCCTGAGCCAAACGGAAAGTGTCATTCAGCAGAGGTCAGGCCGGTCGGTCCCTCCGAGGGCCGCTGCCAAAACGACAGACTATCCGCTGCTAAGTCAGGAGTGGCAGCCGAGGCTGGAAACTCTGGCGAAGGCCGGAGCGCGCCGCGTCAAACTGAGGCTGAGCCCCAACAACAGCTGGAAATCCACTGTCACAACACGGACCGAGGCAGCGCTCTGCCGGAGAAGGTCTGCCCTCCTCCGTCTGCCAACGGCGCCGTCGCCTCGCCACTTCCTCATGCTAAACCTCAATTAAAAGGCGGAGAGCATCTGTTCCTGAATGAGGCCTCAGATGAGGTTTTGAATGATGGAAGCTGTGTGTCCAGTTCACTAGAGGAAAGGAAAGAGGCAGATGTTTCACCAGAAGGAAATGCAAAAGATTCTCCAGTGAAAGCGGAGCTTTTAAAGAGTAACCATGAAGACTCGCCGAGTGTTTCAGACGTCACACGCGTGTCGTCCGCCCGTTCTCTGGAGTCCATCATGTCGCTCTCTAATGAAAACACCACCGACTCGTCAGCCAGCTTCAGCTCGTCGGTCAGCGAGGGAAAAGAAGCAGCAGATCCTGAAGGGGGAGATCAGAAGTGTGATTTACTGGGTGGAGCGGAGGAAAGCATCACATCTCCACCTGAGAGGGGGAAAAACTCAGTGTTTGCCATTTCTTCCTTTTGGAGCGAGATGGAGAAGCTGACCATCAACGACATTCTGGGTTTACGGTTGATGAGCGGAGCTTCTCCGCCCGGCTTCCTTCCACCCCTGCAGGAAAGTGAGGAGACCGACTTGTTGACCATCGAGGACGTTTCCAGCGATCCCGCATGTGTGGAATCGAACTCTCTGGATCTGTCTCCTCTGAAAAGTGTCACGTGGGAGAACGAGCCCGTCCTGCTGAGCCAGAGCGCAGATCTCTACCCGGGCAGCGCGACCCAAACTCCTCCGACCATCTTCGCTGTGAAAGGCCACAGAAAGCTCTCCAAAAACGTGAGCGTGCACAATCTGCACGCTCTGGAATCGGAGTCTCAGACGTTAGACGGAGAGAAGGCAGGGCGCTTCACAGGAAGTGTGCCGGAAGGAGACGAAGGTGTGACGGCTTCACCGCCGTCTCTGGCTGACAGCTACAGCTTCTCCCTCACAGACATATTTCAGTACCTCTTCAGTGGGAAACAGTCTCTCCAGACCCAGCCGGCTCCCGAGAATCCAGTCTACTCCTGTGGAAACTCCGTTCCCGAGTCGTACGATCACTTCTTCTCAGAGTTCGACACAGAAAGCTTCTTCTACCCTCTCATCGCAGCAGAAGATCAGGAAGTCCCCATCTTCTCCTGCTCTCGCTCGGCTAACCAAAACCTGCAGTTTCCAGAAGCGTACGATTATTTCTTCAAATCCTCTTCGTCCGACGATTCCTCGGACGAGGACGAGGACTCGGGTCCTGTGAGGGTGGTGACCAGGTTCAGCCGGAAGGCCAGCTCCTCTCAGCTCTCCACAGACATTTATGACAACTTCTTCACCGATCAGGAGGACTTCTTCTGGAACACGACCTTCTCCTTCAGGAACGTTAACTTTCCGGCGTCGACAGTCCAGAGGCAGGGATCGAACCCGGCGTCTCTGGTTCCCGTCAGACAACACAGAACGTCTCTTCCAAGAGCCGCTCGTCACCTCAACGTGCTGGGACATCAAGACGTGATGTTTCCCGACCCGCTGCTCGGCCACCTGGAGGAGAGGATCTCCAGACAGCTGGCACGGCGGCCGTTCACGCTGGAAGACCTGCAGACCGTCGTATCCAATCCAAGTAAGTCCAGTTCTGGTGCAAAGAAACAGTCTGATCCTCCTGAGGGGGAAACAGGCTGCTGTTTCCGCTCATCACACCAAGCAGCAAACACGTTTTTACCGTTTACACAAAGTTTCAAGAGAAAACGCCTCGTTTTTGAGTTTCTTTGTTTCAGAAAACGTCGGTTTACACAGAAATGTTGAAAATGTAGTTTTCATGTTGGGCCACTAGTCAGTGCTGTAGTGAAACTACACACACGCAGAGAATAATATGCTATGAACATTTACCAATTTTGGCTATTTTATTCTTTTAAACTGTTTTAGCCTTTTTTTCATAATCCAGGAGATACAAATACCCTAGAAAGTGATCCTGATGTGCAAATACAATAAATAAAATACATAAAAATGTTTATTTACAGAACATTTTGTAGTATTTTAGAACAAATTAAGTTGTAGAGAAGTAGAGGTTTCTGTTTGGAGATTGCATGTTCTTCCTGACAAGATTTTAGAAGAAATCAGATTCAATTTCACTTTAATCTTCTTGCTCCTTTTCAGTGATCATTTGATGCCTTTATTTCCGCTTTCCTCTTATGCATATTCAAAATAAATAATTAAATAAAGTAGGGTCAAATACAACACTTTGCAACATTTTTACAGAGAAAGACATAATTGCACTGAAGCAGAGGAGACTTTCTGCAGAACCAGACTCAGACACAGAATGTGCTGTATGCGACGGCCTTGTGAAGCGTTGTGTTGTCCTCTCATGTGCGCGGCTGTAATGTAGGACACGTTACGCTCTCAGTCAGCTGTTCCAGTCATGACCGACAGATTCTCTTTCCTCAGCTGTCATTCGGCCCTGAGCCGACGGCAGGACCGAAGCCAGCAGCGGCTCGTACGTGATAACTCCACTTCACCTAATGACCGTCCTGTCGGAGCCTCACAGCAGAATCTGTCAGCCCCTCCGAATGAGAGCAGAGTCCTCCAGGGTCTCGCACAAGGCCGAGAGCTTTATCCCTATAATGAGCCAAACATCAGCAGCAGCCCTGTCAGCTAGCTGAACGATAATTTCCGGCATTAGCCGGGTCAGAGGAAGTTCTCGCGTCTCCCTGGGAGCAGGTCCACAGCTGCTGGAGTGTTAATGCCCCCGACCCCTCAGAGGACCCGTCTCACCATCCTGTGTGTTGCTTTTGTATGAAACACCCATGATTGATGAGTTTTCCCACGTCTGCAGGGCTGGACGCCCCCTTCCTGCCCCTCAGGCAGTCAGACATGTGCATGGTGTGCATTGCGTTCGCTTCCTGGGTGCTGAAGACGGCGAACCCGCAGGTCGGAGACGCCTGGAAGGCCGGTGCGTACGTTACCGTGGAGCACTGGAAAACCCCGTGCTGTAAACGTGATGATTCACCTCTCCTTTTTCTCCTTCTTCCCTCAGTTCTGCTGGCAAACGTAAGCGCTCTGTCTGCCATCCAATACCTGCGTCGATACGTCAGAGTGGAGGCGGCGACCGGCGACACCGAGCAGCCTGAACCCTGAGCGCTCTGGAGGAAACACGACACAGATGATGTGTTTCTACATGCTCAGCTTGTGACTGTAAACTCAGAATGCTCTGATGAAACATAAAAAAGACCAAAAGGCAGACTGAAGATCGTGTGGAAGCAGGTTTTACGTTTGTATGATGGATGTTTAGAAGAGTGCAGTGAACAGAAGGTGTGAGACTTTAGAGTTGAGATGGTAAAAGGAGGATCTCTGGATGCACTGGAAGGCTCCTTTCAGCCTGTCTGCGTCTGTTACAATTATTCTGAGAAGTTTTTTTTAACCTAAAAGCAGTTCCTCTTGGATTGTTAGGCCCCTTTCATAGACTTACGTAACGTCACCCACAGCGTTCCCTAAACCGCAGGACGTCTCCGTGATGAACGTTTGAAACCGAATATAAAAAACATGATAGGTCCAGCCTGTCACGTGACCGCATCACGTGGACAGAGGAGGCGCTGTGATAGGGAAATTTATGCAAAACTTTTGACTCATAAAATAAAATCTATAGATGAGTCAAGGGAAAATCAGAGTCTGGTCAAGACGACAGGGTTGTAGAAACTATTGATAGAGACCAGAACATGTTCTGAAACCGGGCGCTCTTTTTGAAACCAACATCATCGCCCCCTGCTGGAATTTCCCCGGAATTACAGCTCTTCAGCACTTCCGCATTAATGTCACTTTTTATCAGTGGAGGTTGGCGTCTGATGAAAAAACGTCGTTTTTTTCATTTTCGTTTCAGAAAAGCTTCACATTCACACTGCAACGCTTTGAAAATGATGTAGTTTTCCTGTTGCGCCATCAGTGGAGTTTCATTTCCTCCGAGCAATATCGTTTTCACTTGAAATGTTAACGCGGCCTTGTGGGGTTTTGAAACATTTTTGTACGTATCATAATTTTTCTTCTGATCTGAAGGAAATAAGTGAAAATAAGCTGTTTTCACAAGAAAAAAAAAACTCAGTGATCAACACAGCATGTCAATAATCTCAGGATTATTATGGCATTTCTATGATAAGCAATGGGACGTTGTTCTGTGCCAGTGTCAGTTTTGTATGGTGTATAGAGTATTTAATGAAATATGAGGTTATTTATGGAGGCCTGTACAGCACTGTGATGGAGAATTCTGTTGTTAACTTCAGTAAAGGAGAATCACCCTGGAGCTGAGTCATGTCTCTAATTCAAACATAAGGCCCGTGGGTCAAAGCTGGCCTGCAACGCGTTTCAAACCAGCAGTTTGGTGAAAATATACACGTTTTCATCATCTGCACTTCAACAAAGAAACACCTTAATTTTTAAATGTAAAGGTTACTATGGTTCTATTTTCTTGATCCAATCCACTCAAGATGAAGCTGAGGTGTGAGTGGAGCCTGAACATGTTTAACACTGTAGAGTGCAACACAAACTCAGACATGACCCAAATCGATGGAGGTGTGAAACAATGTACATGAACTGTATCTCTGAATACATAAATGTGCTGTAGCTGCTTTATTAATCACACTTCTTTGATAAAAAAAAAAATCACTTCCGGTCAATTCACCTGAACTGAACTGAAAACACGTTCAAGTAAAACATTACAAATATAAAACTTCTGCTGTGAAATGTGATTTTATAATACTTTCTAATGTCCAGCAGAGGGCACCATTGACATACAAAATCTTCTTGATATTGTAACTGTTCCTTCAACCTACACAGCATTGTAACTGATATAAAGGCCAAATTTATTTTCTAATCTATTTTAATGTACATTTATATTTAAGTTTCATCATTTAAAAGTAAAAAAAAAATAAACCAGTGAAGACACGTACGCACAAAAAAAAAATAAAAATCAACTTTGCTGATTGTCCTGTCTCCTTGGATGAAGGTTATTCTGATGCCCAACTAATATCAAAAACAACATAATTCAACATAATTTGATTTATTGCTATAAGTCTGTTCCAAGTGATGCATCATGGGAGTGTTTGGTCAGTTTAAAGGCACAGTGCAGGCCAAAGAAATCAGATTAGAATGCAGAAAAAGTTTGATAGTAAAAGATTACACTTAAAAATCAATTTTAATCATGAATACACACTTTTCTCCACAATACTGGTCTTTTTTGATTATAAAAATTTACTAGAGCTTTAGTTCAGTGATGATAAATATTTTATAAAACATGTATCATGATATAATTTTTGATTTTCTTTATAGAAATATATACATAGCATGCTCTAAACATGTTTTATGGGAAAAACCTAAGCTTCATGAGAGTCATACATTAAACTGATAAAGTGACTCGTTGATTTAAGTCTAAAACTGTTGATGAGAAGAAGTTTTCCTGAAGAAATGCATTAATGTTGATGATTAGATGCTGGGCGGTCCAGGGAGATGAATACATACACTATTTCCAAAAGTATTTGCTCAGACTTCCATGGCCTCCGGTGCTTAAAATCCAGCAGCTCGGCATGCAGAGTATTTCTACGAACATCAGTGAAAGAATGTGTCGCTGTCAGGAGCTCAGTGAATTCCAGAGTGGTGCAGAGAGAGGACGTCACCTCCGCAGTAAATTCCTCACAATCGACTGTTGGCAGTACTTTTAATAAAGTGGAAGTCATCATTCAATCCCAGAGCAGCTCAGAGGAAGCTGAGGAGCAGAGTGTGTGGAGGACGAAAACTTCCTTCCGAATACTTTTAGCAAAGCAGTGAACATAACTGTTTTACCACCAGTCAGTAACCCGTTCTTTTCTTTAAAGCATCGATGTGAACTCAGAAGGAAGGACACACGAACCTGAGATATTTTAAATTTTATTATCCAAATATAAATAAACACCTCAAACACAGAACTGAAAAAACAAACTGAAAGAAGCCACACTGGGATCAATACTGCCCGGTAACACGATCCAGACAGGTGAAGAAGCCACACCCCGTGTGCAGCATTAATAAAATAATAAATGTACAACATTTACAGGAATATACACGTATTTGTTACTATAACAAGCCCAGCAAGTGGAATGCTTTTTATAGATCCAGTTAGAAAAACAGGTCAGATGGACAGAGCGTTAGAAAAAGCTTTTAGAAAAACAGGACATTTAAATATAAAACCAATCTTCTCTTCCTGAATGCTACATATAAAACGGATTGTCTCTTCGCTGCTGGTGTTTGTTGGCTCGTGCAGGAGCAGCAGCTCCAGCAGCTCCAGCAGCAGCAGCTCGGTCGCTGCTTGTTGGCTTTTATGATCCCTCCGATAGCGATCTGCTGTTTGCACACGTCCAGACGAGCGCCGGGCCCATTGTTCGGCTTTACGACCACCTCTGCGGGGTTGCCATGGCGCCGAGGCCCCTGGCCCCGAAGTCTAATCCCGTCCAGTGTGTGGAGATTCCAGACGCCGGCTGAATCATCCCCGTGTCGCGGTCGTACTCCCATATGTTGTCATAGTCCACTTCCTGGTCATCTGGCTCCGTGGGCTCGAGGTACGAGTGGCGGCCTGCAACAGAAATATTCTCAGCGTTTCTATTTCCAGACTGCGCCTGAATGGACGGCGGTTCGTCTCGTCCTGAAATACCCCGTGGCTGTGGAACCGGTGGCGTGGCATACCTCTGCTTTCTACTTCTTCAAACACGCCGCCGCCTCCCGGTTTATTACACACCAGCCCTTCCACAACACCGGCACGTTTGCACATTTCCTGTACCTCCGCGCGCCGTTGACCTTTGACCTTCAGTTTACCTGCTGACGCGCCCGCGGTGTTGAATTTACAGTCATATCGGAGCGCGGCAAATGCTGTGTGTCCCGGATGGTATTCAGGATTAATGGGAGCTTCCATAACTCACACTTGTGAGGAAATATGATGCAGCGGAGTCGGAGATTGAAATGTTTCTCTGGACGAAGCCGACGCTGCCGTGAAAATAGCTCTCAGGACAAGTTTGCTACGGTATAGATCAGAGGTCTGCAACTCGTCGGCTCCATGCGGCAAAATTATCAGTGAGGAAATATTTTATTTTCATTTTTAATTTTTTTCTGTATTCCACGCTGATTTAAAAAATGGTCTCATGTGTGAGATAAAAACAGATAAAGAAGAAAAGCAGCTGAAAACACGCAGAATAAGAGACTAACAATGGATAAAATCATTAAGACTACTGAAAAACCTGGAAAGGCTAAAAACAAAGTTGATAAAAATTGTTGATATAGCTTTTAGTAAGAGAAAGAGAAAAAGAAAAACAATTAAAAAGGAAAAAAGAAAAACTGGAAAAAAATAAGAAAAAAGAAAAAGATCTAATTAAATAAAATAAAAAATAAAAAATGGGAAAAAATACTATTATAGTACATTAAAATTAAAATTGTGAAAATGTATTAAAAAAGGAAATATCTCTGAAAATGGGGGGAAAATAATCTAAAAATCTAATAAAAATGTATCTAAATTTTAGCTATGATGTGTCATTTCTTTTGTCATAGTTTTTTCATATATCACTTTTTTGTTTGTTTGTTTGTTTGTTTGTTTGAGCTGTATTTTTTTCTTAATCTATTCAGGATAGTTGATTTTGTGGCTGCAGATAAATGTTGTTCAGCGGAAAAAAAATCACTAAAATGCTTCTTTTGCTCCCAGAGGTCGAACCGCAGAACGAGTTTGTAATTCATAACGAGCAGAGGAAGTTTTGGGGGTTTTTGGGTTTTCAAGTTGAAATAATAAGTTGCTAATAAGACACAGGTTGATGGGGGAAGCCTAAATCCCAGCGGGAAATTGAAAACAGTGCCTTGCTCATGGACGCCTCGACATGGGGGCAGGTGGAAATGTGAACTCGAACCTGCAGTCACAGCTGCCCTAACATCTGCATTTCCCAACAGAACAGTTTATGTCTGACTTTTACTTTCTTCATTGTTTGTGTGAGACTCTTTAAAAGTTGATATTTGACAAACAGAAGCATCCAGTAGAACAGAGACGAAGCTGCCGGAGTGTGCTCAGTGTGTTCAGTGTGTTCAGTGTGTTCAGTGTTTTCAGTCTCCGCCTCTGATCCGTCTCAGTATTTACATAAAGTGGATTCTCACCTGGTGAGTAACTGTACGGCGTCTGAGCGGCGTTCCTCGCAGAGCTGGACGGGGGATTTATCTGTGAACAGATGTGAGAACGGAGAAAGTTAGGACTCCAGCGAACAGGCCCTCCTGCTGCCACACCTGATTAAACACGGCGCCCGTGGAGCGCCGGGCGGCGAGCCCCCGCCCCTCACCTGCTCCTGAAGCCGGCCGGGCGGCGGCAGCAGCTTCAGCCGGGACACGGCCTCCGCCCTCTGCTGGGTCTCCGCCTCCAGGCCCAGCGCCTGGCCCTGGGAGTTGGTCAGGACCAGGCTCCTCCGGCAGCGCCGGCCCGTCGGGGGCGTGCAGAGCTGGAAGGAGGAGGGCAGCAGCTGCTGGCGGCACTGCTGAGTCGGCTCGTTCCACATCTGCCGGGAAACAACACGTGAAGGCGTCAGGCAACAATTAAATCAGGTTTTTATGATCTTTAGTTAAAATTATCTTTATGATCTTATAAAAAGGCCCATCCATTAAACCAGGGGTGTCAAACATAAGGTCCATGGGCCAAAAAACAGTCGTGAGGAGAATATAGTCTGGACCGCCAAACCACCAAGCAAACGGTGAAAAATTTCAAAGAAAACACTGATTTTCAGCTAAGTTTCTTAAGAATAGTGAACTCAACACAACACTGAGACTCTACATCAGATACCGATGAAAGCTAGCCTAGCTAGCATTAGCCTCAAAGCAGTGCTGTCAGGCGGAATAGGTGAATAGTTTATTGGGACATTTCCTTGTATTTTCACATTACTAAAATTGGCTGCATGTTGAGATTGTGATACACTTCTTTAGTAATTGTTTTTGAATGAAAATGCGGATAATTTTTCAGGTAGCCTATACGCCACATCAGAACAACACAAAAAGTTTAACACATGACCCCTTGAACTATCAGGCGTTTGACACCGCACCACTGAACTGAGCTGGTTTGCCGCTATAGATCCCAGCAGCGGCGGGTCCATGTTTCCGCCTGTTCGCTCTGCTCGATATCACCCCGGCTGCGCGGCTGTAAACTGAACCCGCGGATCCGGTATCCCCTGCCCCACTTACCGCCGGCCCGACTTCATCCACCGAGTAGATATCTGGGGTGCAGGGCTCGTCGTACAGCGGCGACAGGGGCTGGCGCGGGGCGCACATGTCGGAGTGGCGCTGGGGGGCGCTCAGGGGGTAGTTCAGGGACGTCTGCGGAGTGCTCCAGCTGTTAGACTGCACACAAAAGATCCAAAAAATGAACGGCGGTCCATCAATTAGCATAAATTGCTGCAGTTCACACCACATGGACGAGGGTCGGCTCAGCCGCTGTGTCTATTTTAGCCGCCGTGCTCATTACGTGTAAGGTAAGTCGGTCGGGTTACCTTGACGAGCGGCGCCTTGTCGAGCCGCTGCAGGCCGCAGTACGGCGTGCTGTAGATCTGGGACAGCGCCGCGCTCTCCACGGCCTGGAGGTAGGAGCCGCGCTGCGGGGACGAGTAGCGCGTGGACAGAGGTCGGAGGTCGGGCCTGGTGTGGGAGGACATGCTGTTGGTTCTGCTGCCCAGCCGGGCGGTCTCGGTGGAAGAGGGACGGCTGGAGCTGTACTGTGAGGACCAAGCAAACAAACAGACTTCAGACGAGAGGCGTGGAGCTTCGGCTTCGCTCTGGTTTCTTAGTGAAGGGTGGAGATGAAAAGGTCTGGAAGGTGTTTTCAGTGTCTCTGAGAACCATTTTCATGTAATCGGATACACAAAACACAATGAATGTTTTGACTTTTGACCTGAAAACTTCCGCTTCTCCTCCACTAATTGGACGCTCAGACGGTCTTGTGTAAAAATTCTTTCTTGGGGGAGTTTGGTCAAAATCCAGATGATAAAAAAGAAAAGGCTTTAGAGCTTCTGGAGGAGGATGGAGCTCATTAGAAAGTGTTTGATTCTGTTCTGATTTCCTCTTGACGTGGTCGGGATCGCCGCCTCAGCGTCAGTAACAGGAGCACTTCAGTCCATCGGCCTGGGTAAATAATTAACTCCGCTAAGCTGAGCTGCGCTCGCACGGCAGCAACTGAACCAGAGACGGACTGTTTTTACTTCCCGGGTTTAATATCTCTGCAAATATTGCTGTTTGATCAGCTGAAGTGTGCTCAGAGTGGAGGAGCGGCGTTCTTACGGGGAGGGGCTCGGAGTATCCCGGGGAGAGGGGGTTTTCTTCATGAATGGGGAACTGGAGGTTCTGGGACGTGCGGCCGCCGCGGGGTTCGATCCGTCCCTGGCTGTTTCCACTCCACCTGTCAAACTGAGCCTGGGGATTAAATGACACAGAATAAAACCACAGTTACACTTCATGTGATTGACATTTTAACAGCGAATGTCAGTTTACAAAAGCGATGATTGTTGTCTGTCTGGTTTATTCCTCTTCCTCATACCGAGCTGCGCTCCGCCCACGCGCTCAGAGCTGTCTGGGTAGTTATGGATCATCAGCCGCGATGAACCGTGTCATTATTTTTTCCCATAAAAGGGAAGCGAGCGGGCCTCACCTCCGTGCTGGTCGGCGTGTAGATGATATCATAGACGGGGGGCGGCGGGCTGAGGACCGGCACGTCAGCGGCTTTAAAGCTCTCGATCCACTCGCAGAACTCGGCCCGATCCAGACAGGACACCACGATGGGGTTGATCAGCTTCCCTGGGAAGAGAGGACAAAGGGCGTCATTCGCTCCACTCGCCCCCTGGAATGTGCTATACAGCCAGATTGTTATTCAGCTGGGATCAAACCAGCTCATTCACGGCCGGGCCGCGCTCCGTGACGCCAGCACGGCGCTGAAAAGGGCCACTTATCATAAAACATGCAGAGGGGGAATGTACGTGGAGTCAAGTGGCGGTGACTCGGCGTGTTTACCTTCGATCATGAAGGTGTTGGGCTTGACGTCTTGGCAGGGAGTGGTCACTGTGATCATGTTGAGCGGAAGTTTTCCCTGTAACCACAACAAATCATTAGCATGACTGAATCACGCGGGTCATACGGTGGCGTTTCAGCCTGGACGGAGGATGGAGGCACCTTGTAGAAGAGTCCGTCGTTCTCTTCTGACAGAATGATCAGAGTAGCCGGGTACATCACCAGCAGTCTGTCGCTCTGCTCCTGCGGACGGACAATTATACCAAACTGGATAAGTGCATATAGTTGTTTTAATTTCCATTACATAAATGCTGTATTTCATTACGCTTATAATAACAGTTTACAGCTTTTGTAGGCGCAGTTTCCATGTCGACCATCAAACTGGAAATTGTTGGCGTGTCAAAAGTCATAAGAGCAGACATGTTTGAACCAGAACGCTGCGTGACGGATTAGCTCCCTGTTTTCAAACTTCATGCAGGTTCTGATACTGTCCAAGACAGAGAGGCACCAAATACTGCAGAGCGGAAGAAAAACAAGCCCCGAAAGCCCCCGCAGAGATAAGACGAAGGCACGGAGGTACCCGTGTTATCCTTTAATACCGAGCCAGGTCTTCAGTGGAACGGGTTAGCGGGGCATTTAAAGGTGCGGCAGACTCTCGAGTTTATGTTTCTTCTCTCGACGGGAGGGTGTGTCCGGACAGACAGCTGACATTCCAGCTGTGAGGTGAGTCGAGTCACTCCGTGAGCTGACTAAATGCCTTCTCACACACCCAGGCCCTAAATCTCACACACTTCAATGGGGGTTGCCGCTATTTCCCACAGAGAATTAAGTTCAGATCCTCATGCGAGCTGTGTCACGGCTTCTGTTTTTATTGGCTGCGGAGTGAAGAAGCTGTGTCAGCATTATTTGCACGTGACGCGGTTTGAATTGAGTCATACGGGTATGACGGTGGGTACAGGTGTTGAGACCCTTTAAATAAAGAGCGATCCGCAGGATTGGTGCCATTGTTTTTGAATGGACTCTCCCATTTCTCTAAGTCCAGGCAGCATTCAGGTAATGTGTGTGTTGCACAACTGGAAAAACTGTCTGAGTCACTGGGATTTACTCATCATGTACAAAATTCCCAGAGTGAGAAACAGCCGGAGTTACAGTGTGCTGGACTGTACATTTCCAGGCCTCTGTCGTACCTGACACGGCAGGTGCTGCAGGCGCACTTTGGTGACGTAGGTGATGGTGCCCAGGCTGTCCCGCTGAGAGCCTTCCCATTCGTAGATGTGCTCCCGGTTGATGGAGTTCCTCAGCTCGTCTCTTCCTTCGGGACTCTCCGCCTTGTGTCCCTAAACGGAGCAAAGGGAGTCATGAGGAACCATCGCCGTCTAGAAGACAGTCAATATGGACACAGCTCATCCGAACACGCCGGGCTCGTTCGGCAGGATCGTCCCTCGTGTTTGCTCGCCGGGGAAAGCCTTTAAGCTCTGAAATTATCAGCTTCTTTTTTTTTGTTTGTTTTTTTTCTCATGTGGTACATTTCATCACTGGCTTCCACACCTGTGGGTGTAGATTTGGTTTGTTTGATCTGGGTCACGCTGTGGTTCAAGGCCACTCCTGATCAGCGGGGCTCTTTGAGCGGTCGACCCACTTGACTCAGCCCAGTGTCCGCCCTCACACACTTCCTGTTCAGCTGCAGCTGAAGGCTTGAGCCGATAAAATCCACAAGGTTGAGGGAATGAAGCAAAGAGGGGTTGTTTGTGATGGGGAACAAAACCAGGCTGAGTCGATGTTGCTAAAGAGCTGTTCATGTGCAACATGGCGTAAAAAAGGTGATTCCCAGCCACGATAATCCCAGAAACATGAACTCACCCTGATTCTTGTGTAGTTTTCAGGCGCGATGGCCGTGCCTCCATTGGCCTCAATGTTTTCCTTGAGCAGCCCGAACCATAAATCCATTTCCTCTTGGCTGGCGCAGTAGACGATGATGGGGTTGAGACTCACACCTGGGTGGGGTCGAAGGTCAGAAAGGGAAAGCGTCAATGAGATTAGTCTCCATTTTTATCGGTTACCTTGGGAAATCATTGATAGAGCTGACACACACAGCTACCTTAGAGGTGTAAAGCTATACGATACGTGTAATAAACACGTTGACTTTGCAGTGGTTCAAAAGTTTGGCGTTTTCACGTGAAATCGCACATGTGAGCGCCGCTGCACAAGTCTCCCTCCCGACCTGCTGTGTTTGGCATTCAGACTCCCACTCCCGCAGACCTCTTACCCAGAAAGAATGAACAGAACCTGGGGTGAACTGAGCAGGAATCCCCCTCCACCGAGCAGGCCCACACATACCACAGATAACCAGCACTGATAATCTGCTTCATCCCAGCCCTGTGGCTTTGTACTCTAATTGTCTGGGACCAGAGTCCACCGGCTGCTCCTTAACAAGCTGCTCCCCTCCGCTCATCTGCTGGTTTTCTTTATTCCAGCCCCCGACCGCAGCGTGTTTACAGCTGGAGCGATGCCAGAGTTGTGAGAACTTCTCTCCTTTAAACATCTCAGCGGGTTTACAGAGGTCATTATCCGTCATTATCTAACTTTCGCAGCCACTTTAATTCGGGCCATGTGGCCACTTCCGGGAATGTTTGTGAATCCTGTCATCCTGTATTTGCTTCGTCACCGCTCACTCACACGCAGCATATTTTCATCTCAGTGAGGGGAGGACGTCGGCCCCGCGCAGGAAATCTCTGCATCGGAATTCTCACTTGACTCAGAATTGCGTCAAGTTTCCGCCGCGCGTTTCCTGTCAATGATGCCGCTCGTAAGGTAAATAAAGGATTGTACCGAAGCAGGAAAACAACTGAAACACAAAACCGCAAAACAACAAACTGGATCTGGGAAACTGCTGAAGCTATTTCATGTGAAAGCAACACCAGAGATGAAGAGATATGAGGCAGACGTCTCACAGGCTGGATTTTCTTTCACATTGATCTCCCCACGCACAGAGGTTTCCCACAAGAAGACCAAAGCCGGCAGCTTATTCCTTCATAAAAACAAATCGAGTTTCAGATTTTCTCCTCCAGAGTTCAAAAAGCTTAGTGGCATTTCCAGCCGGCGCTGACCTGGGCAGTTTTGGGCCTGAGCCGTAGATTAAGCGCAGTGACAAGGCCGACAGCGGTAGCTGGGATTTTCTACGCGACAGCTGGGCCGACTGAGGCGCACCTGTCGTCTAACAAGCGGGGCCTTTAAGGCCGGTTTGGCCCCATGACCGAGGGTAAAAGGGGGGGCCCCCCGATCTAGTTAGTCTTGGGTTTGAGAGGAGGTGAAGAGGTGAGGAAGGGTCGCAGCACCTTTCACTCGCTGGAATGTGATAACATCGGATATGCTGCAGCCTGAAAATAGTGTGCGCTTTCTTGGAAGTTGGTTTAAAGAGAGGAAAGTTTTCACTTCAACTTTCACCAACAGCAAAACATCAAAACGGCTCCCAAAGCGGAAATTTTGGAAAATACTGACTTCACTGACGTGTAAATGGGGGAAAATGCAACTTTAGTTTTAGAGTTTACAGTTGCCATAGTAACAATCCAACACAGTCACTGCCTGTGTTCTCCCGTTGTTAATAATTATATTGTATTGTTTTCTGCATGGATGTGTGCAAATTTTCATTATAACAACAACCAACAGCAGCCACTAGTGGCCCAACATGAAAACTACATCATTTTCAGTGTAAACAGATATCGTTGTCAAAATGCTGCCGTGCAAATGTGAAACTTTTCTGAAATGAAAATGTAAAAAAATGACAGAGATAAAGATGAGTTAATGAAAGAAATCTGCAGCTCACGCTCATCCACGTCGTTTAAAGTGTGTGATTTATAATCCTGCTGCTGGATAAAGCTTTTCTCCCTGAGTGATTGATTATCTGCACTCAACGCTGCTAATAAAACAAAACCAGTCATTATGACATTTAGGGGCTTGGTGCCAAGCGCCGCTCTCTTTCTCGTGAAACGCGACTTACCGTTTATTTGGAAGGCGAATTCCTCGGGTTGGCTGTGATTGCAGTTCTGCTGCAGGTTGCAGATGGTGAGCTCCTTCAGCGGTAGCGTCCCCTGCAGATGAAGACAACAAACAGGTGAGATGAAAACTCCTGGCGGGGATTGCAACATCTCGAGAGTTCACCACGAAACTTAAAGAAACTGGTTCGTCACTGAGGTCAGTCTCTCCCGTCTGACTTGGCTTTTGCCGTCATCTGCAGTCTGACTAATCCTGCACGCAGGTGCTTCGCCGTCTCTCTCTGACATGGAGCTGCGCTCTCCTCCGGCGCTCTGATGATTAATGGCTGCTCACGTTTGATGAGGCAGGTGAAACAGCGCAATCATAACTTCTGTTTACCAACAAGGCGGCGGTTGGCAGGGTCGAGGTGTCAGACCGGATCGTAAAGGGGGGAAAACTACCGGAGATGGCGAGGAAGCTCTGACTTACCTGGTAAGTCAGTCCGGTTGTGTTGTTGGAGACGAAGTGAAGGTGTGTCTGGAAGAGGTCCAGGTAGCAATCGTGTATATCCTGCAGAGACAGAGAGAGGAGTTCATCAAGCAGAAGCTCATATCTGACAATACCACATCTTCCATGATCTTTATGACAGGAGTGTAAGTTTATTGCTGATACTCTCCGGAAATACTCTGATTCAGTATACCGAACAAAGGTTTCTGCGGTTTTCACTTTCCGCTGCGATACAGTTTGTTCTCGTGTCATCGTGACACTATCCCCCCTATCAATCTTTTCCTCTCCGGTTTCTGACAGAGCTGTTGTGTCACAACTCTGACAAACTGCCGTTCCCAGAGGAGAGCAGCCGGCGTGTCCTCTATCAGCTCGTGGGATCAGAGCGAACTCTCTCTACCCTGAGGTTTCCTGTCGGGAGCTGTTTCACAACCCAAGCAGAGAGAAGCATGTCCAAACACAGGCTGCGGTCCGCTTTGTGGAGAAGGGATGGGATTATTCACCGCCAGCCGCCGCGTCAAAGCCAGCAGCGTGTTGCAGTGTTTTGGTGGCCGCAGAGCAACATCCTGTTACAGTCCACTTTTCTTTTTGGTTCTGACACGCAACAGTCGCATGATGTGTCACCGTGGCCTCGGTGACTGCTCAAGAGCCCTTTAATCAGCGCTGATTGTTTTCCTTGATAACTGTCATTATATTTCAACATTGCTGTTATTAAGGCCTTGCTGACACGCAGAACACTAACAGAAAAGTTTCACGTTTACACAGTAATGTTTTGAAAACCACGTACTTTTCATGTTTGGCCACTAGTAGGTGCTGTGGGTTGTTTTTTGTAATGCAACACGTCTCACTCACCTGGCAGTGGACGAAGCGGAAGCGAACTTTGGAGCTGTGAATCATGCGGCCGTAATTCTTCACGTTGATGCTGCTCTTCTTCCAGCCGCTGGCCGGGTCGTACGGGAACGGCGGTTCCCATTTTATTTTCCCTATCGTCTCCAGGTCTTTATGAGACATTTCCTGCAGACGGTCATCGTGTTAGTCAAATCCGAGCGCAGTCAGAGGTGCTGACACGCTGTTGGCTGTTATTCAGATTGTCCTGGAGGCTGATCGCCGCTCTTACCTTGCTCGGGGTGACGGTACACAAGATATTGATGATGCTGTTTGACTTCTGATGTCCCTCCTGGGGGTTTTTCTTGCGAAAGAGGCGACTGCTGTTTGTGAGGGGAAAGAAAAAGCATGTGTTACCCCTCGGTCTCCGGTGTTTGCCATGTTTTCCCTGTTTGCTGTTCGGTTTAACTTCCTGATCTCAGTGTCAACAAGAAGCATGTCCTGTTTATATGGGAGCAGATTGCTTTGAAGGAAGGATGACTTCCACAGGAAAGGCTGGTTTGCGCAGTTGATCAACATGTTTTCCCCATCATGCTTTATGTTTGACGCATTATAAATCAACAGCAGCCCCTTCCCTTTGTCCTGCCTTCGTCAATGCCAGCCTTTTAAATGATAAGAACAATCAGGGCTTGTGTTTCTGATAGGAAGGATATGCATAGGAAAATCAGCATTCAATGTGCCTCTTTGTTTTCTGACCCTCATCTGTTCCCATTAGTGTCACATCTTCATGAGGAAGCTCTCTCGATGCAGAGATAAGGCCGTGGGACTGCTTTTACAATCTAAGCTTGTAGTTTTATCTGTACATACGTGTACTAGTGTCCTCGCTGCAACAACACGAGCATTGTGCGCACGCTGGGAATCAAGGACTGTCTATTCAGGACGTCCAAGTCCAGCGTTGATCATTTATTAGCTTTTAATTACAGAGGTTCCTCCTCTGTTTCTTAGTTTTATTTTTACAGCAATGCGCGCTGATGCAACCTGCAGCTGTAAAGTGAAAGAGGAATGCATGGGAGACAATAGACAGGTAGTTGATTTGCACACCCAACATTCTCCAAGTCACCACTGTGGCATTCAGCCGCTCTCACTCCCCTTTCTCTGCAGGGAATACCTGAGCCCGGCTTCACTGCTCCCAACACAAAGAGCGAGCATGAAACTGGAACACTGAGCGTATTGTTCACGCCGAAGCATCGATCCAACCTGGAAGGTGGATCACTGCAAACTTGAGCCGGGAGGTGTTTTTTTTTTTTTCTTTCTTTAAAGCTCAACGTCCTGAATGTGTTTTTATTTGAACAGAGCAGTCATGACACATCGGAGCAGACCCTGAATCATCCCATCAGCCTGCAGCTGAGCCTAATGAGAATCAGATGTGGTGGTCCAGCAGAGCTGGCAGCCCCAAGTGTGACATGCCCGGGCGTATAATCCCAGACGATCTGGAATCATCACTGATATCAACCCAAACGTCTCGAATTCAAAGTCTTCTACTCAGATTATCTTTTCTTTTATCAGGATTCATGAACCCTATCTCATCAATGAGGGCCGATAACGGCCCACATGCGGTGGTGCTAATGAATGAAGGGGGGCCAGATCTTCATTTTCTGGAGGGAAACCAGACTCAGGGACAGCTGGCAGATCGTCTTCACAGAGATGCAGAGAAGAGGCAAATGGTAACAGGATCATCGACTCCGATGGTCAGACGGGCACCGCCGCGGCACGACTCCGGGACTGTCCCGTATTATCATACGATCCCTGCCTTGGCCTCGCAAACCTCACAGCCTCCGTTTAACCCCGACGCTCAAACGCTCGGAAATACCAGGAATTCCTTCCAGCTGAGAGTCTAAAATAACACGGCGGGATGACATGTGTCCCGTGTCAGAGCGCCGCAGCACCTGGACAGGTGGGGCAGTTCCTACCTGTTCCTGCGGATGAAGCTCTTGCTGGAGAACCTGAAGTTGTGCTGCGGGACACAAGACATGCTGCTCCCCATGTTGCCGTCCCGGATGAGGCTCTGAAGGCGAACGGTGCTCCCTGTGAGGGGTGTGAGTGTAATCCAAGAGTGCAGTCCGCTCCCTGCCGAAGTCAGGCTCGTACTGAGGGAGCAGAGAGCAGGCTGGAGAGTCACACTCTGAGTGTGTGTAAAGGGGAGGAGTCTGCAGCTGTGTGTGTGTGTGTGTGTGTCTCTGTCTGCTAAATCAGCCCCAGCAACACCAGCAGGGGTTCATGGGGAGGTGCAGCACTTCACACCTCCCCGGAGCCAAATGGAGCTCATTGTTGGTTCTCCTGCGCATTGAGTGGTCATTTCACAGCGCGGCGCGGTGTGTGTCGGTCGGAGGTGAGGGTCGAGGAGTTTTCTCCTGACATGTCCGGGCATGAAGACGTTTCTATTTCTTACCGATGCTCATACTTTCAGAACATCGTTCTGAAACTGAACGAAACAGATGTGATGTTGAACGGAACATGTGGGATTCATCTGGACGCATCCAGAGCCGAACGTCAGGATTTCCACAAAGCCAAAGGTCTATGCAGACACGTGTCTGCGTGTTCAGAGGAGGAAATGAATGATCCACCACTGTGAAATGAACGAGCGTGGCATTTTAAAACCGGCTCGTCTTCTTCCAACCAGCATTTTCATTTTACTGTTAGTGAATTCCAATTCAGTCTTTATGACTCTATGCTCTATGAGCAACATTTTTATTGCTCTATAAATTGAAATATTGGGAATGTTACATTGGTTGTAACATGTTTTAGGCCATGTTTACTTGACATTCCCTTCAGTCACGACTGTGACTCCCTGAACAAGGCCTTTAGCACTGTAATGACTATCTTAAAATGAGAGTTTAAATTCCTCTTTAATTCAGAATAAAAATTAAATCCTCTTTAAAAAAGTTTAAAAATGACTTTGTAAGAACCTGAAAATTCCTCCATCATGTAAACCGTCACCAGCTGTAAATTAATCCCGATTATTTTGCTCATGCTCGGTTCTCTTGTCCTGTCGCGATGACGGCCATTTTCCAAAATGGCCGCCCATAGTAAGAGTGACTCAAGCTCAGACTCTTTAATTAATCGGATTCTTTGAAGAAATGGAAATAATAAAAATAGTGGATGGATGGAAGCATAAAAATACGAACCATTTTAAAGCTGTGGCGTCAAAGTTAACCTACTGTAGAAAGAAATAAAGAAAAGAAGCAGGATCTGGAGTTTGTTTTCTTCAAGTAGCGAGATTTCACGTCTGCCTCCTGTCCAATCAGAACCTTTCACAACAACCAGATCTTAAGCGGAATTAAACAAAGGCAATTAAACGTGCTTTCCACATGAACCTCGATTTGGAATTAACATTCTCATGTAACTGTGAAAGACAAGACTTTAATTCTAAATAAATAATTCTGAATTAAAAGCATTATGTAAACCGCGGCCAGACTGACCTCGCCTCTGTATCCTGGAAATAGGATGGGTCAGTGCGGGGAAGAGGAACATCCTCCCGGTGATTAATGCGGCATGATTAGTTCAGTTTTAGTGGTTTTATCAGTCACACACTCATCGTGTTGTTTGCTCTTGAGGTCAATGTCTGCCGGAGAGCGATCGGCTGCCGCTGCCGCTGCGGCGGCGGCGTGACGAGAAGCAGCGCCGGCTTCGCCTCAGCCTGTTCAGCCGGTTGGAGCAACGGATCCACCTGAGGCTCCAACAGTCACCCAGCCCTCCACCGCGCCTCGCCACACTCGACTCCAGCCGCATCTGTCAACACAACATGGAGGCGGGACGGGACCCCCACCCAGCCTCCACCCCCCCCCGGAGCAAAGGCAAACATTACATCCGTTTGAGGAGTTACGTCTGAATGTATTTGTTTTATTTGAGGGATTTAATCAAATACAACATTTGTCAACTGTGCGACAAGATAAAAGAGTAAATAAGCCTCCAGCGATGTGTTAAAGGTCATTCCAACAGTAGATTACAATTAAAGACACTTCATTATGATAGTCTGCAGTTAATTTTTCATGACTAACAGGATAATTACAAAGAAAATTATTTCCAAATTAATCCAGTTTGCGTCATAAATCTTATAATTACAGAGTTTTATTCCACTATCGGAAATAAAGAACATGACAATTTACAATAAACGAAGCATTGTATTCTAATTGAATAATTATATTCACACATTCACACACTCACACACCCACACACAGTTTTGATCAGATTAAAGTAATCTGATGGTCACACAGAGTCGACTGCGCAGCTTCATGTGAAAAGTGACTCACCTCTCAGCCTTTAAAACCTGGGAACAGAAACAAAAAGACGGATGACTTTTTGTTTTCTTTTTTCCATGACCTGAATCCAGTTTCATCTTGCATAATTCAGCCTTGATTGAAGTTTCCCTTCCAAGTAATTTCAGTATCAATGCGATCTCAGCCCACTGTGGCGGTGCAGCGAAGATGTGACGCAAATATTGTACAATTTCATCTAAATGGATGTTCCTTATGAAATACCTCACCAGATACTGAAAGTACTTTACCTCAGTTAAGTAACCCTGGAATAAAAACTGAAATTATAGATATCTTAATGTATCAGAATGAGTTCCTGGATTCCACATTTAGTTTATAGTAGTATTAAAGTATTATCTTGATGGATGGAAGTCCTAAATGCTTATTAATATGATTATAGAGCTTTGCAAGTTACGCTGAAACCGGGAATTCCCAGCTTGGGATGACATTATTTCAGGAATCCAGTAGATAAAACACTAAAGCTGTTTCAGTGGTTTTTTTTTTTTTTTTTTTTTTTACCAACAGAAATACTATGAAAAAGCTGGATGTACCGGTCAGTAAATCAGAAACACACAGTCATGTTAAAAACTAAACTTTAAGATGTTTGGTCAAAATGTGACCTCCTTGAACAAACTGGCCTGTTTCGAGCGATTCTTACCGACTGAGTCACTCTGCGCAGCGGGAAGAGGAAATGCCCTCCGCTCTGCCAAAAGCAACACTACAGTCATCCCGTTCATTTGTTACCGGCTCTCGCTTCCCCAGTCACTGCTTTCCTCACTTTTTTCCCCATTAAATGACCGTTTTTTTTTTTCAGCCTTTGCTCACAGTCCAGTCTCTACTTACGTCAAAGCTGCAATCATGACCGACCTGTGCGTCCTTTCCAGCAGTAATTGTTTGGTTTTGTGACATTTTCTTCACGTATCCTCTGCACCACAACTAAGGAAAACTTCCAACTTGAAATTTAAAGGTGATTTCGACAGTCCGATCTATTTAAAATGAAAACTAGCTGTATGTGGAATCTTAACTGAAATGATAAAGTGTGTAGAAAACAAGCATGTTAAACTGTTGGGTTGAAGTAGATGTTTGTGATGTTTTCTCAGAGCGACGTTCCCTCCATGTGTGGCAGGCTGACCTTTGCCGCTCCGCATGCAGCCGCTGCTCGGTGTTGATCCAGACTCGGCGGGTGACGGCAGCGGTGCTAAAGTCGCACCTCGGGCCGCTAAAACCGGAGTCTGGATCTGAGGCCTCCGACATCAGGTGTCCGGCAGAGCCTCGGACGTGCCGGCGTTCTCACACACTGCGGCCCTAAAGGAGTCTCAATTAGAGCTCGGCCCTGCTTTGAAGGCAAGATCAGTCAAAGTCAGATTTATAACCTCAGGAAAAACGAGGTCAGTTTACTTCAAAATCCACATTCATACCAGTAATATAGCTTAAACAACAATGGAGCAAACTGTTTTTATTCAACATACAAAATGAGATGTTTGATGTGACGAACCTCCAAACTACCTTTCAGTTTCTCACAACAGAATCCTGTTCCTCGTTCATTCATTTCACCAGATTGCGAACGTCTTAGAACATGTCTTGATGTCTCAGAACAAATGATTCATTACAGTGAGCCTGCATTTAGCACCTTTTCCAAGTGGATAGATGAAGTTGAACGAAACTGACTGTTTCTCAGTGCAACGGTCGTTCTCTCCAAAACATGTCGGCATTATTTCATTGTATCACACGATCCATAGTCTCTTTAACTGTCACAATCAGTCAAGAAGACACTGCAATACCATGAGAACCTGATGGGAATCTGTTGGACTGGACCACAGCGGATGTCCCAGACCAGTGCGGGGGTGAGAATAGTGTGGCTACTCACACCCCCAGGCTTTATCTATACAATACACAACTCCCACCATGGCCCACTCATCAGGGCCTGGTTCACTGCTCACGAAGGGGTTTTTTTTTTTGTTGTAAAATTTCAGATTCATAGACACTATATACTCTGTTAGCTAAACAAACAAGAAAACCAGCTCAGTAACCGTTGTGAATGAAGGACTGGGCTCAGGCAGAAAGGTAGATGCTTTAATGACAAAACATGGAAACATTTTGACCGTCAGTGCTACAAAATACCAAAGGGGCGAAGATTTTGAAGGCATTGACCAGAAATGCCAGAGAAAGACCTATAGTGTGGAACTGTTTTGGAAGAGATGTGAGCTTTGACAGGTGAACTGTGGTGTTGAGCTGAACCATCCGGGCTGTTTTTAACAAAGGGAACCGAGAGTGTTGAGAACTTCTGGTCTGTTTGGAGAAATAAACCAAAGCAGTAGAGAAGGAGCTTTACTACTATTGACGTAAACAGGGTCTTACTCTACATGTGGCTTCCGTACTGAAATATTTTAATAAAAAGCCTCTGACATCTGTCCTGAAGCGATGGTTAAGCCTGAAATTTAGACCTCATCAGGACAAACATGCAGAATCCAGAAAAGGTGGATTTCCTTCTGCTGCAGCTCCAGTAGATTACCTTTAAATCAGGATCTAGTGAAGCCGCCATATGACGACACTCCACCGTCCTCTCTCACTGCACGACTTTTTCCTAACGCTCTCATTGATCTGCAGCCTCTTTCCTCCGTCTGAAACAGCTGTGAGGGCACCGACAGATGTTTCCACCGATGCAGCAGATCAGAGGAGGCTCACCCGGAGGCCGACGGCGTCTGGCTGGTCTGACGAGGAGGCCGACGCCGGGGGAAAGACGAGAGGGTCGCTGGAGCTCAGGCGCCTTGTAAAATCATCAGCATTCACAGAGCGGTGGACGTAACGCAGCTTTCCAAGTACCTATTAAATCCCCCCAACACACACACACACACACACACACACACACACACACACACACACACATAAAAGTGACACTCAACCTGATCAGAAATACCAGATCGGTGATCCTGGGCTGAGTTTGTTGGGGGTCACAAACAACACAGAGCGTTGCCATGGAGTCAGGATTCTAGCTGTGATACAACTTTATCCTCCGGCATTCAGCAAGTCGCCGCCGCTAAAACCGTGAAGGGCTTTCAAAGTGCTGCACAGAGCGAGATCCTCATCACAAACCCACTCAGTGACATAAATAAAATAAATAAATAGGAACTTTTTAATGACATACATAAATTCCAGATGTTTTCACGTCATCACATGTCAGTGTGCTGCTGGAATCCATTATTAAAGATAAAAAGCAGAATGCTTCTAGTCTGATTCAAGTCTTTGAGGTGACACAGTGGAGCAGAGGTTAGGACGCTTGTAGCACTGCAGCCGGTTCAGTCTGAGGTGCAGATTTGAGTTTGTGTCTTTTTGTGTGGAACTTGCATGTTCTTCCTCTCTCTGTCTGTGTTTTCTTCAGGCCCTGTTTACCTGACAACGATTTCAAGTGAAAATGGAAAACCTTCATTGCAGTTTGGGTGTCAGCGCTCAGAGCGACTGAACACTACTGTGCATGAGCTCTGTAAATAGATCTTCTGTGCATGCTCAGTAGATCGAAAACATTTCCATCCAGAGCGTCAGGAAGTCCAGATTCTCCAGGACATTATGAAACGTTGCCGTGGAAATGAGAAACTATCCTGAAACGAAAAAACACGACGCTTGTTGTGTAAATGCACACAATTAACTGAGTCTCACAATCTAAAAACATTTGTTGAAGGTTAATCGGTGACAATAAAATGGCCAGAGGTGTGTGTGTTTATCTCTCTTATCTACTGAAATCAGCTGCCTCTCCCTGTAAGCCTGAGTTAGATAAAGTGGGACAGAAGACGAATGGCAAATCTATGAATATAGTTTGGAGTGATCGTAACTGTTGGTCTTTTAGTTTTACCATTAGTCTCAATAACACTTCATCATAAATTCTCTTTTAAATGCGTGCCATAATAAAATAATTAATGTAGCTCCAACTTTTTATTGTGAATTTCTTTCAAAATGAAAAGTTAAAATGATATTGGGAGGAGATCTCCACTACATCTGCTACACCTCACACTTCCTTTAACAATAACGTCCTGATGCAGGGCGGCTTTGGAAGTTACTCTGACATCAACCATTAACTATACAATTACAGTCAGTTGCTGTTTTTGGGGAGATCAGACATCTTAGATCTAAAGTCTTTGCAGTGCTGTTAGGTGGATCCTGATCTCACTGCAGTTTCAGGAGCAGCATCACCTGTCGACGCACAGCGAACCGCTGTGAATCCATGTGCAGCTGCAGAAGGGTTGAGGCATTTTGCATTGTGTGTGTGTGTGTGTGTGTGTGTGTGTGTTTATGGAAGCAGGAGCTGGCAGGGCTCAGTGTGCAGAGGAAGCCACAGGTGTAAATGCCATGTGACTGAGGTCAAGAAGGGTAAAGTGAGAGTGTTCAGCTGTCTGCAGGGATCACCGTCACAGAGGAGCATGCTGGGAAGCTACCAGGGAATGGTTTGTGTTGAGCCCAGCAACACCGCCTCCAGTGTGTGTCTTTGTATAGGTTTTCACTGGGAATTTACTTACGTCTTCTCGCCGGGGTGACATACAGTGTCAAATATAGTCGTGAATATTTGTTGTGACAAACTCACCGGGACAGACTTCACATCTGAAAACATATTTATTTCTTCTTCTTTTCTGTATATAGTATTGCTTCACCTCGCAATAGTGCAAAATCCAACATTTGATAGATAAACATGTCATAAATAAACCAGATTCACCACATTAAATACAAATTAAAAAAACAACAAAAAAACAAACAAACCAACCAAAGCTTACGGTCACATTGAAATTGCACAAGTTGACTTGAGGAATCCTTCTATTTACATTTAGATCCACAGAACGGAGGCCGAAGTCTTCTGTAGTTTTGTGCACCTCAGTCTCAGATCCCGTTTACACCAACATTCAAGTGAAAATGCAAAGTTTCTGCTTTTTTAGGAAGGTTTTGCGTTTACACGGCAACGTTGTGGAAACGACATCTGTTTGATGGAAATGGTGGAAACACTGAAAATGATGTCATGTTGGGCCACTAGAGGGTGCTGCTGGTTGTTCTAGGAATGAAACCAGACATCATGGACATGTACCTGTACAGTAGCAGAGTTTCAGAAAAGTTCTGTTGCCCCTGTTTCTATGGAGACAGACCATTTTTTAAAAGTTGCATTTTCTTCCGTTTCCAATTTAGACGGGAGTCTGGGCGTTCTTGGATAAATTCCACCTTGGGAACCGTTTCCCTGTGGCTCCGAGCACCGTTGTCGTGTAAACAAGCACCCAAAATGCACCCAAAGTTTTGCGTTTTCACCTGAAAGCGTTGTCGTGTAAACGGGGCGTTAAAGTCTGTCCCTGACTGGCTTCGTCATCTCCATAAGGCCATCACAGCTCCTGTCCCCCTGCGTTTGCTCGCACACGGAAATGAAACTTAACGATAGTTTTAGGTCAAAAGAACCGGATCAACTAAATCCTTTAAAATAAGGAGAAAAGGCAACTTCTCAGAAGTTGGGAATGGCATCACCGCACTGCACATGAACTGAACTGAACCCAGGAAGTGTTGTTTTAGAGTCTGAGCGCGCTCACCGGTGACATTCCCAAATCACCCGCGGGCGCTATACTTCAGGTTAACGACGCAACTTTATTGAAACGGGACTTGGATCCGTTTCAACGGTGAGGTAATAAAAGGAGACGCCAGCGGATGTGTGGAGAGGGAACGTGACGGCGCCGAGTGTCATCAGCGCAAAGCAACGGGCGCAAACCAGGAAAGAATAAGAGCATTTCCTCTCATTTGGATAGATTACCCGACACAAGCTGAGGTCCTGGTGTTTGGTACAGAGGCCATACTGCGGCGTCATGCTCGTGGCAGTGAATAAACATCGAGAAATGCAAAATGAAAAGCTGCACATCCAAACTCCCCAAAAGTCAAGGCCACCTCTCACACACATTCTCCTCGTCATCGCCACGCATGATATGCAGATCTAATAATAAATATATTAAAAAAAAAAAAAAAAACACTCTTAAATAGGCATTGCTTGGATTTTCTCCTCGAAGCATCTTTAAAACAGAATATATTAGAATTCATACATATTTTATAAATAGATATAGCTCAACGTAACTCTGAATGTTTAAAAAAAAGGATCCAGTCTCATGAAGAGCTGAAGGCCGTGGTCTGTGTGTGTTTGTGTGTGTGTGTGTTGGTGTCCATGCTCCCCTTGCCTGTTACTGCCACCTAGTGTAGCAGAGCAGCACTACAACTTCTTCTTTTTTTTTTTTTTTTTTTTTTAACTCTTGTAGGGAATTAGTGCCAATACTAAACATGCATGGTACAACCAGCTAAAAGCTACATTCCAAAAGTAAAATCATTCACTTCCTCTCTCTCGCTCTATTTTTTTCTTTTTTTACATTATTGCGTTAAACTTCTGACTTGAAAAAAAAAAAACATTTACGTCACACATGACAGAAATTAAAGATGTTTGGAACACCGGAGTGTCTGGATACTCACTTCCTCTTCTTCCAGGAACGATTTGGTTCTCTCGTGAGGGCGGAGATGGTGTGTGTGTGTGTGTGTGTGTGTGTGTGTGTGTGTGTGTGTGTGTAACTGTAATCTCCAGCTGATGCAGAACAGGACAGAATTAATCACAGCATGGTGAATCCCGCGCAGGATTATGGGATCAATTACGTACCGACCTCTGTTTATCACTCCAAACCTCAGTGGAACGCGTCAGATCGAGGCGGCGGCGGCGGCGCTGCACTAAGGCCCCGTTTACAAGACAACGTTTCGGGACTGGCTGTGGTGTAAACGGGGCCTTAGCTCCTGATAGAGACTCAGATTACAGGCTGTTCATTACTGAGGTTGTCAATATGTTTTTTTTCCCCACCTTCACCAAAAAAGTCACTAATTCTGCAGCATCGAGCGAGGATCCTCCACCACACCATCCGCCGCCCTCCGCTCTCCGCCCTCCGTGCTTCCTCCTCCTAAACCGAGCAGTTGCGTCTCTTCCCAGATCCGGCCTGGGCCGTAGCAGCAGGGGGAGCTGAGCTCAGCCAAACGGTGACCCCGTGTCAAAGGCTGGTGGAGGAGACTGACAGGGTGGGCGAGGAGGGCGGGGGGAAGTTCAGCAGCTCCAGCACGGCCACGCCCACGCTGCTGCGCCGCGTGAACATGCAGGACGCCGCCACCCACTTGTTGCTGCGCGGGTTGTACTTCTCGATGGAGTTGAGGCTGGAGCTGCCGTCGTTGCCTCCCACGGCGTACAGCCAGCCGTCCATGGCCACCAGGTCGTGGGTGCTCCTGGGGGGTGAAGACAGCAACACTGATGTTTTCAGTTGTGCCGTTAAATTTGGGTCACTTCATATCGTAACCACAGTGACACAGTTTGCCCATTTACCCAAATTTCCTGCGATTAACAGAATTTGAGATAATCTTGACCGAGACGTCTGTTCCACATTAATTTCACATTGGCGCTGGGGGAGAGCGGCTCTGCTGTGGCCAGAGAGACGGATTAGTGGTCAGGAGCGTGTGAGTTTTTTTGCACAGAGTAAATGGAGCCTCTCAGAAAACAAAACAGAAAAAGGACAAGGAAAGCCACACAGCTGATTAATGCCATGAGTTATTCATAGAGCTGACACACACACACAGCCGAGCACTGCCTCTGTGTGTATGTGTGTGTGTGTGTGTGTGTGCTTCTGCTGATGTGATCACAAAAAGGCTGCGGCTGCACCTCCTCAGCTCCCTCCGTGATGCAGATCCCAGAACAATAGGGAGCGTTTCCAGACACACGCGCTCAGAAACGTCTTCTAAGAAACGGGAAAGCTCCCAAAATAAATGGGTCATCTGATGCTAATGCCTTAAGAAGGTTTAGGCAGTCAGAGGACAGCCAAATGAACCAAATGCTTCAACGGAGCCCATGCAGAGCCGAATGACTGCAACCCGGTTCAAGAGCTCCACTTTTTAATTTTCTTTTCCCAACATTTTACTTTCTGTTCCAGTTTCTTCATTTAAAACTTCTTTGATCTTCTCATTTGTAGAAATACCATTGCATTGCTTTACATTTCAATCAAGCTTTCCAAAATGTATTGTGATTATTATTTTCTTTGAAAAATCTATGTGTTCTTTGAGATTTCTACAGTTTGTTCAGTGGTTTTGTGGGCCTGATTGGAGTCTTTGGTCTTTGGTGGGCCCGGTTTTGGCCCACGGGCCTTATGTTTGACACCATGGCCTCAGATATTCTGAATTTTCAGTATCTTCCATGGAAGAAAAAGTCGTCTCTAATCAAACCGTTTCTGACGTTCAGACAAAAATTTTTTCTGTGAACGTTGGCCCTTTTTCATCAGCCAAAGCTAGGCTTACGCGTGGAGTTCCCCAGGGATCTACACTAGGTCCGATTTTGTTTTCTTTAAATTTGTTGCCACTTGGCTCAATTTTTAAAAAAACATAAAATTTCCTTTCATTGTTTCGCTGATGATATACAGATCTATATGCCGCTTACATCTGAAAGTGGGTCATTCCAGTCTCTTCAAAATTGTCTGAAGGAAGTGAAAGATTGGCTGAAATTAAATTTTCTGAACCTAAATGAGAACAAAAATGAAGTAATTGTGTTTGGTGAACCTGTTCCTGCCTTTGACCTCGGAGTTCCTCACAGTTCTTGATCGATAGTTCCTTTAAACTAGAGAAGCAAATCAGTGCTGTGGAGAAAGCGAGCTTCTTTCAGCTGCGACTGGTCGCCAAAGTGAAATCTTACTTGCCCTCTGACCAGTTGGAAAAATAATTCATACATTCATTACAGCACGTCTAGATTATTGCTATTCCGTGTATTATGGTCTGGATGCTTCATCCATTCGTCGCCTACAGCTGGTACAGAATGCGGCTGCTCGCCTCCTCACAGGGAGAAGGCGTTTCGATCATGTTACTCCTGCGCTGCAGTCACTTCATTGGCTCCCTGTGTCTTTTAGAATTCACTTCAAAATTCTATTGCTTGTATTTGAATCTTTGAATGGTCTGGCCCCTGAATATTTGTCAGAAATGTTGTGTTTGTACGCTCCTGTAAGAGCCCTGGGGTCATGTGACCAGTTGCTTTTAAACTGTCCGCCTTCGATACTGAAAACCAGAGGTGACAGGGCGTTGGCGGTCGCTGGACCTAAACTTTGGAATGAGCTGCCTCTGAACATTCGTTCTGCTTCATCCATCGAGTGTTTTAAGTCATTAGTAAAAACACATTTATTAGCACTGGCGTTCAACACAAGCTGGACATTTTTGCATGTTATTGTTTTGATGGTGTTATCAACACGTGCAGCACTTTGGGCAGTGTTTACTATATTTTGAATTAGAGATGTTCCGATTCCGATACCAGTATCGGAAATTGCGCCGATACTGCCGAAAATGCTGGCATCGGTATCGGCGAGTACTGGAGTCCAGGCACCGATCCGATACCACGTCATTAATTAAATTAGCAATCTATTTACTGGTCAGCTCCGTTAGCTCCTTTAGCTCCGTTAGCGCTGACACTTCTTCTTCTGTAAGAAGAGCAGCAGCTTGCATCCCGTTGGTTGCACTACCGCCATCTGCTGGTCGTTAGCTCTGACACAGTTCTTTGCCGCTCTGCTGCAGCTGCTGTTCTTGAGAAGAAGAACGGATCACGTGACAGACTTACAGCGCCCGTTAAAGAAGCCTATTTTTTTGTTTAAAGGAATACTCCACCCAAAAAACGATTTGGCCTCATTTTCTACTCACCCTCATGCTGAGAAACACTCTGGAGCACTTTTTTGACGTTTCAAATGCAGCTGGAGATGTTTGGGGACTTTCGTAGTCAACAAACAGGGACCGACAGAGCCCGACAGAAAAAACGGTCCATAAAGTCCACAAAACGTGCCCATTTTCCTTCATACTGCTCGTCCGCTGTAATCCAAGTGTCCTGAGCGCGTAATGTCCATAATTAATTCTTAACGAGGTAATTTAGTACATTTTAAGAGCGTAAACAGTGCGCTCTCGTACAGCTCAGGTGCATGTCTGCGCACGCACCCTGAACTACGGAAGCCGCGGCAGACCAAGCAACACGCTTGTGCCCTTTCAGCAGGACACCGAATTCAAAGCTTTAAAACAGTAGCCAATCACTTTTGTGATTGTCCACAGCTCGGTTACTCACAGCAGAATATAAACAGCGGAACTACTTCTTCTACGCTTGCAATTTAGAAAAGTAGTCGCTGAAAGCGCGCAAGCGTGTTGCTTGGTCTGCCACGGCTTCCGTAGTTCAGGGTGCGCGCGCAGACATGCACTGGAGCAGTATGAAAGCGCACTGTTTACGCTCTTAAAATATACTAAATTACCTCGTTAAGAATTAATTATGGACGTTACCCGCTCAGGACACTTGGATTACAGCAGACGAGCAGTATGAAGGAAAATGGGCACGTTTTGTGCATTTCATGGACCTTTTTTTCTGTCGGGCTCTGTCGGTCCCTGTTTGTTGACTACGAAAGTCCCCAAACATCTCCAGCTGCATTTGAAACGTCAAAAAAGTGCTCCAGAGTGTTTCTCAGCATGAGGGTGAGTAGAAAATGAGGCCAAATCGTTTTTTGGGTGGAGTATTCCTTTAAGGTGCAGCTTCTGCTCTTTGGATTTTTATTTTTTGAATGTGACTTCATAGGTTGGTTTTGGACTGTAACATTTTGGAAAGTAATGTGTGGAAACGTCCTATCCCTATCATTTACAGAGTTAGATAAGCTCATAAATACCTTTGTTGTGTCCGTTCGTCCAGCCGCAGGCTCCCAGCTGTTAGCATCGTAGTTAGCTTAGCTCAACTACCGCAGGTGAAGAGGAGGCAGAGCCAGACTGAGAAAGTGGACAAAATACTCCTTCCAGTGGTCCAGGGGACGGCGTATTAGCAGGTGAAGTAAATCCGAATGGTTATAAAGCATTTTAAAAGACGTGTTATCTTTTCAATCCGTTAAAATAACGTTTTGATCCACACAAACCTGCGCATGCGCAGTGCTCCGCGGAAGGATATACCGGAGCACAGCAGTAGAAGCATAGACTCAGCCGCTGTGCGCCTGGTATATCCTTCCGCAGCGCACTGTGCTTGTGCAGGTCTGTGCGTATCAAAACACTATTTTAAGGGATTGAAAAGAAAACACGTCTTCTAAAATGTTTTATAACCATTCGGATTTACTTTGCGTGCTAATACGCCATCCCCTGGACCGCTGGAAGGAGGATTACGTCCACTTTCTCAGTCTGGCTCTGTCTCCTCGTCAACTGCCGTAGTTGAGCTAAGCTAACTACGATGCTAACAGCTGTTAGCCAGGCACTGGACTAACGGACACAAAAAAGGTATTTATGAGCTTATCTCACTTTGTAAATGATAGGGATAGGGCGTGGGTCCAAAATCTTCGGAGTATTCTTTTAAGTCACCCGTTTAGCTTCTGCACTGCAAGCTGCTTAACTCTGGCAGTAGTTTGTGTTTTTCTTTTTGGGGCAGTTTTATAATAATTTGTTCAGAAGAGAATTAAATAACATTTCTATAACCAGATTCCATCTGTTTTTTTTTTTACATCTAGTTTTCACACCTGCTACTGGGAATGGAACCCCAGACCCCACACTCAAAGCGACTGAAGTGGGTCCAGACCTGCGGATGTTCATGGGGGAGACTCCCTCCCAGGTGTTGGTCTTGGGGTTGAACCGCTCCACCGAGTTCAAGCAGCTGGTGCCGTCGTTGCCCCCGGCGACGTACAGCATGCCGTCCAGCACCGCCACGCCGGCGCTGCTGCGCCGGCTCAGCATGTTGGCGATGGCCGTCCACGTGTTGCTCTGCTCGCCCGGTCAGGAGAGAAAGCACTTATCACATATTTATACTGATTTATCTGTATCGTGTTGCCAGGATTCAGTCGATCTGAAGTTGCCGTGACGATAAATCCCGCAGCAGGTTACCTGAGGATCGTATTTCTCCACTGTTGCGAGATGCGAGGAGCTGTCATAACCTCCCACCGCATACAAGCTGCCATCTGGACGGGAGTGAGCGCAGGAATAAATATTAGGAGACGCATACCAGAGGAGCAACTCCCTTCTGATTTCAGAAATTCAAACACAACAAACACCGAGTGGAACATCCTGGTTGAGGTAACAGTCCGTACCCAGAGTAGCGACTCGGACGTATCTCCTGCGGGTGCTCATGGCGGCGATGGACGTCCAGGTGCTGGTGAGAGGGTCGTAACGCTCCGCACTGGAAAGAAAAGACAGAGGCTGCAGTCCCAGGTGGGTGAAGACACGTTGTAGAAACAGTTCTTCTGCCAGTGGACGACCAGCTGGACCAGAGTGTCTGCTGTCATGTGAACAGAGCCGAGGTCAGTCTGAGTCTACCTGTTAAGGCAGGACGCTCCGTCGTAACCTCCAGCAGCGTACAGCAGCCCATGCAGGACCGCGACACCCAAGCAGCTCCGCCGCGTTCCCATGGAAACCTCCGGCTGCCAGGCGTTGGTGATGGGATCGTAGGACTCGACGGTGGCGAGGTCCGAGGTGCCGTCGTACCTGGAGAGACGGGGACGGACTCCGAATCGTCTCCAGACGTAGACTCACAATAAAGGCTCCAGCGCACTCCTTCATGACTCACCCTCCCACGGCGTACAGCCGGTTCCCGATGGCGGCCACGCCCACCCGAGCCCGCCGAGTGGACATGGACGCCACCATGTGCCAGCGGTCCGTCCTGGTGTCGTACGCCTCGCAGTCTCCGTGAATGGCGAACAGGCTGCCGCCACCTGGAGCACAGACGCCGGCCGCACAGAGCTTTAATATCACGGAAGGTTCGGAGCCGGACCCTAACGGCGCCCCGCAGCCGCACACTGACCCACGGCGAAGAGCACGGGGCTGGCGCCCTCGCAGCGCCGCGGGCGCGTCCGGCTGTTGCTGAGCACGCCCCTCTGCTCCGGCATCAGGTGGTACTTCAGCGCCTCGATCAGCAGGTCCTTGCACTCCGAGTGGTGGCGCACCAGCAGCTCCGTGTCCACGTTGCTCATCAGGAAGTCCCGCCGCAGCAGCGGCAGCCGCACGCACTTCATCAGCTGACGGGGAGGGCGGGGTCAGGGGTGGAGGGAAAACCAAAAACAACTCATTCATTCTGCTTTCAAGACCTTAGAAATACATCAAAAAGTCATTATCTGACAGGAGAAAGCAGAAATTCACATATTTGTCATTCGGCTTCTGGATGCCAGAATATTTAATGTCTTCAGACTGAAAAATACTGAAAGTCTTGATTACTATTATTACGGCTCTGAAATGTTTTATTTATTTCTTTTCACACTGTTGTATTCCATTTCATTTCACAACGTCACACCATTTTTTTCATGTGGTCTTTCGGGAACATTATTAACACAAGAGAGTTTCATATTCTCCTGAAGTCCCAAGAAAACCAGACAGGAGCTGCTTCTTTAAAATCCAGCCTCATTTTAAGACATTTTCAAGCTCCAAACAGCAAAATATGTGTTTTCTGGTTTATTCCATAAAGACTCCATCTTTAATTCAAGCTTTAATCACTGTCTTGAATTTGGCTTTTTCCTCTTCTTGGTCATTTTAAGTGAACACTATTTGTTGGTGCTTGTATTCTCTGTGTAGGAATATGACCAGAAACAAACTCGTTTTTTCAAACCATTCATATATCTATTGTTGTTTTCCAACTGAATTATTGTTCATATTCTTTGCTAATCTTCTATTTATTTACTGTCCACTTGCTGCTGGAACAATGAAAATGTCCAAATTATTAGATTAATAAAGGGATATCTTACCTTATAACACACATTAAATTAGAAAAGCATTCATTTGAAATTCCATTTGAAACAGTGATTATCCTAGAAAAGGCTGAAAGCTGATTTTGGCCCGCGGGCCTTATGTCTGACACCCCTGTTCTCGGCCCATTAATAAAACCTCTGAGGTGAAACGAGAGCACACACCCATGGCACGTGCTGCCGGCGTCCATCGATGTCGTGTTTGACCCAGCTCAGCACGGCGCGGTACACCTCCTCCTCCGACGGCACGTTCAGGTTGTCACTGGAGATCAAGTCCAGGACCTGAAGGGAGTCCACAAACACAACCCTGTCTCTGAAAAAGTAAGGAAATCACAGCGGATCCCAAACACCGGCATCATTTCCTCCATGTTGGACTTTAGTTTGACTTTCAAATTAGTGATCCAGTGAGGATAAACTCTTCCTCTGAAACTACTGGCGCTAGCCTGCGTCTATCCGACTGCTGCAGTCTGGGGCGGCCGGCCGGCTGCAGGCCTCCACTAATCCACCGCTACACAGAGAAATGCTGCTCCTGCTGCTGCTGCCCCACCCTGCAGTCCTGCTCTCACTGCATCAACCCCAGAGAGGAGGGCCGCTTCGCCGTGCCACAATTCTGAGGACGGCTTCATCCGCGACACACAATCCAATCAGGATTCATCCGTCGTTAGCCGTCTCCAAAATGTCACGCGTGTGACGCCGCATAAGTGAAACATCACCGGGGCGCGGCGCTCACAGTCTCGTCACGCTCTGCCACTTCCTTCAGCGAGCGGCGAGGGAAATATGGGCCGTATTTCACAGCTGTGTGAGCCCCGAGTCGATTCCTGCAGCCGGAGCATAAATCCAGATCTGGTGCAGATTTATGACAAGAGGAGAGCAGCTGCAGACGGAGCGAGGCGGTAATCCAAAGGAAAGAGACAGACACCAAGAAAACCGGCTATTTTTAATCTGCGGCTTAACTGGCAGTGTTTTAATGGACCGTGCCCACACATGCAGATTCAGCCTCGGAGCTGTGAAGGCTGCAGCCAAAGAGGGAAATCTATAGAAACCAAGAGATCACCATGAGAGGAGGACGACGCTGGGAGCCGTTTTCTTACTCTCAGTTCAACGTCATGAAATAATATCTGTTGAGGTCTCCTATATTCGCATTAAAGTTTAGGTTATTTGACCAGCCGACTCAGAGGCTCCAGTCTGAAGACTTGAATGTTTTTGTTTTGAGATAAGACTGCAGATTTTCCCTCCACTGTTTCTTTAACCTTTACTGAACTGAGACGTTTGTGTTAAGTGTGTTTACATGGCTGGAAACACACTTTGGAGAGAAAAAACGTTATTTCCTTCATGGAATTTGAGAGAGACGGGCAAACAAACACACTCACATTCACAGCGATGGACAATTTAGACCCGGAGAGTCAAACTCATTTCAGTTCAGGAGCCACATTCAGTCCAGCATCAGCTTCAGAGGCCCAGAGCGGTAAAACTGTCATAATAACCTGTAAATGTAAACTTTTACGTTTTTTTTTTTGCTATGAGTAAGTTTAAAAATAAATCTCTGTTTTTGAAATGCTGGGTGCCGTTGTTTGTTTCCGTGAACAAGCGAGCAGATACCACACAGGCCTTTCTTACATTTTTAACGGACAGTATTTAGAGGGAATCTGAGAGCATTATCTTTTCTTAACATCAACACACTCCGTTTTAATCTTCGTAAATGCCTTTTACCCCTTGGGACGGTTCGAGGAAATTAAAATCCATGAAAATTGGCAAGCGACTTTTTCGGAATAATAGCTTTCTTTGTGGGAAGTGCTGACCGTGAATATTAAAGTTCAGACGATGACAGTTAGACGCTCCGGAGCTTCATTAGCAGTGTTATGCACCTCACTTAGTCCGGTCTGTGAGTCACGAGACCGGCATCGCCAGCTGAGATAAGCTCTCAGCGAAAGAATAAAGAAGCAATTCTGGATTTTTTTTTTGGATAAATCTGAGCTGAATTCCCTGAAAAAAACAAAACATAGGAAAATGTTCCACCTTAATTGAAAACACTTATTAAGCGGTGTTTACTCTGCACACGGTGCAGCAGCTGTGAAAATGTCACAGTTTTGCCTAATTACCATTTCCAGGATGGGAACCAGAGCGTTGCCACTGCTGAGCCCAGCTGGTGAATAAGTGAGAGTCGGGCTGCGTCTGAGCGCCGGAGAGAGGCGACCGCGGAGCGGCGACCGCGCCACGGGAGGCAGTGACTGACGCAACAGGCAGGCAGAGAGGAAATGAATGTCTAATGGACGTCTCTACACATGACCGCCTGCCCTGGGGAGCGTCTGTGGTTAAAAAAAAAACATGGATTCACAACGGGCCTGTGGAGGAGCAGCTGGACCTTCACATAATTTTAAGATCTGAAGCATCTTGATGGTTCTGTTTGCTCAAATTGAAAAATTGCAGCTTTCATGCATTACATGACAAAAAAAAAAAAAAAAACCTCAGTAAATACATGCTGAAGAGACTTGGCGCTCGTTTACACAATATTTTTGGTTTCTGCAACAATGCCTTTCCACCTGTCTGATGTTGATGTTGCTGCATTATTTAGACTGTAATCAGGAGCAGGTTGCACATGTAGATGGTATGAGCGGCAGGAAGTGGAAGGCACAGGCACCTTGGACAAATATATAACTTGCTATTGGAAAACCCCATTATAATCAGTTACAAATAAAGAGTAACTAAACCACAAATAAGCTGGAAATTCAGTTTTTGGGTCTGCGTTGGTTCATTTCTGCTCCATCTGTGTAGCAATGACGTGAAGGACGTCCCCCTACCTGTTTGAGCGGCAGCAGCATGAACTCCTCGGTCTTGGAAACCTCCACGAAGTGCTGCAGGACGTACTTGTGCGCCGACTTGAGCAGGTCGCTGCAGGAGTGCGTGTCGGCGAAGCCTCGGATGCCCAGACAGTTGGAGGGGTCCAGCTGGCTGAGGAGGAACTTGCAGCAGGCGTCCCGCACCCCGTTCAGCTGCAGCAGGCTCGCCGCCGGGAGCAACGTCTGCACACGGCGCGGCGGCAGGCGGGAGAAGCACAAAGCCGCTGGTTCGGATTGTTGGCTCCTTTTGCAGATTGGATTTCAGGTGTGAATTTAAAACCTTCCTACCTGCACGTTCCCCTCCCCGACCACGATCTCCGCCGTGTAGGCGTACTGAACCAGCTGCTCCAGGGCCTGGGGATCGATGTCGTGGAGGGTCACGTGGGTCTGCCGGCTCTCCGACATCTCGTCTGCGTGACCACACACACACACTGAGAGGTTATCGCCGGTAACCTGGTGGAACCGCCTCCCCGTTCAATCACGCTGACGCGCCGTATCTCCTGATGTATACAGTGCCGCTGCCAAACGCCTCATTTGTTGCTGTCCATTTAGTCTGGGACAGGTTTGTCAGATTCCTGGATCCTCGCACTCTCGCCCACTCTGGCGCATATTCACACAGGAGTGTTTTAATAAACACATTCAGGACGGTTTTTCTGTTGAAACCGGCCGATCAGAGGTCAGGAAGTGCAGCAGCTGAGCGTCAAGACAAACCACTGTCTGGAGAGAAAACTACATCCTCAGTCAAGTCAAGAGGAAACGTGAAACTCCCACACCTCATCTGAGCACCTGCGAACCAGACAAGAATAGGGGGAAGGAGACGACGATGCCCAAAGGACGACGGAGCTCAAACAGCAGGGAGCGATGACGTGCAGCTGAAGGTCAGAGAGGCTCAGTCGATCAGCGTACGACAAAAAAATAAAAACCAGACCACTTACTGGTAAACATAGCGTGGAAGTAGGGGCTGCAGGACGCCAGCACCACTTTGTGCGCCTTGATCTCTTTGTTGGAGACGTGCAGCACGATGTCGCAGAGCAGGCCGCGCTGTCGCATCCGGTTCATGGACACGAAGGAGTCGTGGTAGTGTCGCTTCGAGTTGTGCGAGATGCTGTGGCCATCGCGGTTGAGCAGCTGCATGCCGCCCTCCATCATGGTGCCGGTGGCGGGCTCGCGCCTGAGCCGCACTCTGGGCAGCTGGGAACGTGAGGAGAAAACTTTTTGAGTTCGTCGATGACAGGTGCCCTGAATAATCATCGTAGTTAATACTCCAGCGACTGCAGCCGCCCTGTCAGCGCTGACAGGAAGCCCGACCAGCGACGCGGACGACAACAGAGTGGAGCTGTTTGACATTCACTGTCGAGACTGATTACGTCTCAGTGTGACAACCAGAGCAACCCAGAAGACAAAGAATCAGGTAACTCTTCATCTGCCTGGCCTGATCACTTTTTCCAGCTTTATCTGGATGTGAGCGTCAGCAGCGAGCCCCTCCCACCCTGCTCTGAAATAGACGCTTCCAGTGTTGCGTAACCATCGGAGTCTTTGAAGCTACTATCTGATGAATATTCAGGATGCTCTGAAAAAACCAGATGAGGCAAATCACACTAAAACAAAAAATGCTGGCAGAAAAAAAACAAGAGCGCAGGAATGTTAATCAGCTAGTCTGATTAGAAGGATGAAGAGAAGAGAACCAGGCTGAAAGAACAAACATTTTAACCGGGATCTTTTTTTAAAATGATGCTCCGGGTGTAGCTAACCAGGGAATGAAGCTGTGTTTGACCCTGCAACCTACACCACCTCCTCATTCAGAAACAAGGTGCAGTCCCTGCAAAGCCTCGTCTGGATACCACTTTCAAGGCCGCTTCTTTTTCTTCTTTATGTGATGATAAAGGTTGCAGAAGAAACATCATGCATTTGTTTATTTAAGCTTTATTTCAAACTGAAAGCTCAAAGACAGAACATCTCACATGCACGGAAAGGACTAGGAAGACGGAAACACTTAAAATCCAACTGTATTAGTGTAGATGTGTTCAAAGTAAATGTCTTCACTGGATCTTTAACCAAAAACACAACAAAAGGTCTCTTTCTTTTTGTTGTTTGGTGGTTCGTTTTATTATAGTGCTGTATGTATTTGATCCGGCCCACTCCAGATGAAACTGGGCTGGAAATGAGTTTGAAATCTATGACATAGAATCAAAAAAAAAAAGCTTCTTATCAGCGCACATGTAAAGTAGCGGATTATATTTACCCATGTTACTGTAACTGAGTATTTTTGTTGGATTTTGTAATTTTCTAAGTAGTTTTTGAAATGGGTCATAAGTCACAAGTGATCCGCAACAAGTCTTTTCTCGACATGCTGCAACCAACAGGAAGTGGCATCAAAAGCAGACGTGAGAATATATTCTCGAGGAATTTTAGTTGTGGAATTACTCGAGGAATCATTTCTGCTCTACTTTCTTTTTCTTTTTTTTACTAAATAAAGCAGAGTGTGAACTCCTTTTTGTCATTTTAGTTAGTAAAATTCTTCTCTTTCTTCTTCTTTGGTGATTAAAGGCAGCTTGCATAGTTTGTAAAGCCTTTCTGGTCTGTTCAGATTGCCAAGTTATAGCTTCTTCTATTAATTTGCAGCAGGCTGCTGTCCACAGCGCTACCCTTGGGTCTGGAGGGAACACGCATGTCATGGTCCCCTGAGGAAGGCGGCGAAAGACGGAAAAGTATCCATACCTCGGGAGCTGAACTGCTCGAGGGAACGGCTGCTCGATTCCAGCTTTAGTATTTGTTTAGTATTGAAGTATCGATGCTCTTGACAACCCTAACTACTACACTAAAACCCCGCACTAGCACAGGCCCACCTCAGGCTACACAGCAGCAAAACCCTGGTCCTACCTGTGTAGCTGATTTCACCTGGTGTTACGGGAAGATAAGCAGGAAGCCAATTATCAGCCCTACTGTGACAGTTACAGCCAGTGCATTACCCAAGGTTTCGAATATGCGTTTCCACTTGCTTTTGTGAGGCACCTTTTCGAGGCGGTCAATGATTTTCTTTACATGGATCTTCAGACAGCTAATAATTTCAGTCTCGGCTGCTGAATCCCTGGACTTTACAAGAGGCTCAAGCTGCCCACCCCTGTAGGTCTTTTTAAGGTCTTTCAGGACACCCTTGTAGATCCGTTTGTGATATTTCAGCTCTATATTCCATTTGTCAGAGACGTTGATTCCCTCCACTGTCTGGTCTACCAGATGTTTGACTTGGGAAATCCACTCTGCCTGGTTTTCAGTGTGGTCACAGCCACACTTGAACAAGAATTTGATCACGGCCAGAGAAACTACATGTCGCAGCTGACTGGAAACACTGGATGAAGCCGCACATCCAGAGACATTCTGCTCGGCTGTGTTTGCCTTGACCTGGTCTGTCGTTCCTGAAGGTTCTCCTTCCAGTGAAATAGCTGGTTTTCCCTCTGTCATTTTCTTGTGATTTAAAACTAAGTTTAAAAGCACTAATCAGACAGATTCCAGTGGCTTCTTTGCAAAAAAAACCTTCACAAGTGGTCGTCAGATATGAACTGTGAGGACTGTGTACGTAAGCTCAAGAATGGCCAATATGCTCTGGACACTCGGACTGTTGTCTGAGATGACATCAAAACCTGACAGCTTCTCCGCATAGCAACAGTAACTAAGGGGGGCGGGGCTTAGCCAGAGGTAACTCATGGACACCCCGGTATGGTTTTTTCCGGACCAATACTGATTATTAGTAGGAAAGGAAGCTGATAACCGATATTTAAGGCTGATAATCATTGGCAGTAAAAGTAAATATTGGTGTTCGCTTATTACAGCTCTTTCAGATTACTAACATATTAACTCCTTTTTTTATATAATCTTAGACATGGACATCTTTACATTTTTAACAAAAAGTGAATGATTTTTATTCCAAGTAAATAAAGGTTTTTAAAATTAAAGTTTTTCAAAATTCTTCCATGTGCACACAAGACGGGGCAGAGTGGCCGTAAGACGAAACTCTCCCTACGCGAAGATAAAAAAATGTTTTTATTCTAGTCTAAACTATATGCAAACAAATAAAGAATGATTTAAGAAAGAAATTTGGAACTTTCTACTGTGTTTAGGTGCCATTGATGGCAAACACATCCAAATCAGAGCACCCTGCACATGCTGGTGACTACTTTAATGAAGACCAGACCCACTCCATGGTTTTGACGCCGGTCTGTGACGCTGACTGCTGCGTCACGACGGTGGAGGTCGGGACCTACGGTCGTGAAAGCGACCGTGGCGTTTTCAAAGACAGCTGTTTTGGATTGAGGCTCATGAATGGGGAACCTGGAGATATCACCAGCAACCAACCTGCTGGGCACAGATGTCATCAACCCACATGCCCGCTGGGGGAGATGCAGCGTTCCCTCTGCATCAACATCTGACCTGATTTTCACAGGCTTAAACCTCAGCATTGAGCAACAGACCTACAACTACCGCCACAGTCGGGCAAGAAGGGTCATGGAGAATGCCTTTGGGCTCCTGGCATCACGGTGTTTGGACATCCAGTTGAGTGCAGCCCAGACAACACTGCCCACTGAAGGCTTGTGTTGCTCTGCAAAACCTCCTGACAAGGACTGACACAACCAACACTGCACCCAATCGATGCATCTCTAAAACGAAATAAACATATTTGAATAAATGACTGCCACAGATGGAGTTTGAACCCAGAACTCTTGCATAAGTGGTAAAGACTTCTGCCAGTTCAGCACATATGCACACAACAGATTCTCACAAGGGTTTTGGAGCCGCGTCACTCCGTTTCATCTTGTCCAAAAAAACTTTTGTCCTGAATTAAATTTTCCTTCCATTGACAGAAAACAAAGTGAACGAGTGAACGGATGTGATGACTTGTGAGTCAGTGTTCAAAATTAGTCTCGGGTTTTGAACAATTCATTCAAACTGGATCATCACTAGTCTTGGTGATCAAACTGCAGCACTTAATATAAATACTGTCATCACCATTGGAGGCCGAGGAGTAACAAACCACGAAGCACACTGAGCAAGAGAAGGAGGCAGGATGAGGAGACGATGAAGGAACCATCGCCGGTGCTGAAGCTCAGCCAGGCAAGCCAAGGAATTCAAACTGTGAAAAAGGGGCTTTGGGATTTATTTTGTGTTTAATCGCTGATGCATGTGCGTCAGGCACATCGTTTGACCATTTACATGTCAAAAACGACTTAAACAGCCCAGAAAACGACAGAAATGTCAGTAGCTACAGGAGTCAGCGGCGTAGTGTGCAGGCGTCTACTCTACCATTTCAAATAAAGAAGAAGAATGTCTTCCGGGTTTACAGGCAAAGCAAGCTTGAGACAATTTCATTTCCCAACTTGTGTTAAATAAACAAAAGAGACAACATTGTCAGTTTTTCGATTTCCATTTTCCAGACGCCTCATTTCCCGTTTATGTTTTACTGACATCAAAACAGAAAATGGTTCATTTCCCATTTTTGGTTTTCCCAAATCAAAATGAAACTTGAATGTCTGGAAGGTACACAAATCGTAATGGTAAGTACACGATTATTACCTATTTTCAGTATCTTACATTTGATGGTTAAGTTCCAAACTGTGACTCCTGGTTATCGCTACACAGTGTTTATCAATATATCATCAGACTTATTGAATGGAATATCGTTCTTTCTGTGGACATTTTGAGTTGGTTTTGAGTGGTTTTTGTTTGAGGCCCAAATGAAAACCTGCTGTGTGTATTTTACTTGTTGGTGCATTCCTGTCAGTGGCATAGTTTGTCTTAGTGTGTTTAAATGACAGGCTTGTCAAACATTCATCTTTATCACTTTATCTGAATATCTTGCGCATTGTGCACCATAATAACATTTTATATTGTGGAGTTTTAACTGTATGTGCACAGTGCACACATCTGAGGGTCGGTGTCTGCGTTTTTGCATAATGGATGTGATCGCACTGTGCGAATAATGGACCCAGCTCCCACAGACAAACATCACACGACATGACAAAGGCAGGAAACATGTTTCCAACTTACACGGACATGCCACTTATGTAAACAACAAAAATGTACAAGATCAATAGATTTTTTTTTTTTAAGCATAAACCTGCATGATCGACAGTCATTGTGCTCTTTCTTCAATTCAGACAACTGGTTCTGTGTTTCCATAGCATGGAAAAGGAGTACAGTTTGTCATTAAGGAACTGAGTGTTGTAGACACTTTATTTGATATCATTTCTTTCCTTTGAAAATGTTTGCCCTTTTTTATACAGGGAGTGACCTCCATCAGGTTGTATGTATTACTCAATTAACTGCAACTCAAAGTACATTTTAAATGGACTACTTTTTACTTTTAAGAGAGCTGATTTTTTGACTGGTACTTCTTCTTTTATCCGAGGAGAATTTCAGCAGAGTAAAGATACTTTTGCTCAATTAAACTGTTCCTTTACTCTGTCCACTTCTGCTCATCAGTACAGTGGCGTCATTTGCTCTCTTACAGCTAAATATTCCCCACAGTACCGTAGAGCACCATCTCAAATGTCATCACAGCTGCCCGGCGTCCAGCTCCAGCTCCCATTTTCCAAAACACAATGGACCATAATAACACACACCAGCCATGTTCCTCTGTGAGGGAACAATTTGCCCTCAGGAGAATAACAGGAGACAATGCTGCAGATTGAGAAAGGGACATACAGGACATTGAGACACGTGTGACAACACGATTGTCACGCTTAAAGCACTCATCCAGTTCATCTCCTCCTCTGCATCCCTGCTGAAGACTCTCCAGAGCATGCAGCCAGCCACCGATGCATTTTGTGCATGAAGATATTTTCTATGAGATCTGAGGAAACCCCAACCCCCACACCGTGTATTTTGAGGAGCAGCAGCAGTGATCAGCTGCAGCGGCAGAATGGATGTGTCATTTATTTACCGGTGGTCGTGAGGCGGTGATCCCTGCACACAGTGTGATCCTCAGAATGACGGCAAGTCAAGTCACCAGCTGTCGCCGTCAGATTTGTTGAAAATCGCTACCATCGCCTGTCTGTGTGTCCATATTCTGACTGAAGCATAGGAAATGTGAAGAAAGCCTCTGTTATGTGCTGGATGCGGTTGACGTCAATGCAAAGAAGAAGAAAAAAAACCCTGCATGAACGCTGACGTCTGGCTGTTAAGGTGGAGCCACATCTGGTCCAGATTTAATACAGCAACACTGATTTTATTCTTTGTATGTGATACTCAAACGGAGGAATACCCACAATAAAAGCTCAAGTAGATTAATAGTGAGAATATAACACATCAATATAATTTTAAAGGTTTGATTTTTCGATGAGCTGCATACTACCTTAAATGTATCCTTCTTATGGTGTTTCAAATCAACTAGTTTCCTTGTTAATTGGAGACCGACTTCCTGTAGCGTCCGACGGGGCTGTTCATAACAGCAGGTGTTCAAAAGAAAACTCACATAAGGCTATGACCGATCGAAACTTTATTGTAAACAACATTTGCCGTGGCGGAGACGAATTTCTGTCGGATTTGTAAATATCTGCTTTAACACAGGACGGTAGCGGACGCGTGTCACCGGATAAACAGGAGAACCAGTTAATCCGAAACACCGGTCAGAGTGAGGAAGTGCTCTCGATAAAACGTTCCACGCCACCCCCGAAAGGCGGGGCTTCTCAGTCAAGCGCAGCGATTGGTTAAGAGCCTATCCCGACGCACTCAGAACAATTAAACAAACAACCACAAAGCCGTACCTTAAACAAAGCACACATCACGTAAATGTTTCATATACTGGAGGTACATATAATATAATTAACCTTTAGATTTATGTAAACGTTTGTCCACTGCTGGAATTAGCCGGCGAAGCTAAAAGTGGCTAAACCTGAGAAACGTTCAATTTAAGACTCACCGCCAGCCGTCGCCGGTGTCTATGTGACAGCAGTGACGTCTTCCTTTCAGTAAGCTTTCCCGGCTTCGTGATTGTGTGAAGAAAACGCCAAACTATGTAAAAATGACAATCATCTCTCTCTTCCTCCTGTAAGCCTCTAATTAAAAGCTCACGTGTAGCATCAAAACACTGCTCAGTCTTGTTCACAAGGGAATATTGCTTAGGTTCGCGAGCACGCCTGGCTGATTTTTTTTCAACACTTCTTTATTTTGTGTAAGCGATGTGCGGTTTTAATTGTTCATTCTTACATTATCAGATGATTTAAAATTAAATGTAATGAAACAATGACCCATCTTTAAGTAAAAACTGAGAAATGTAGGTTCTTTATGGCATGTGAACCATCAAACCAACAGCTCCGGCTTGCACAGGGGCATTGTGGGTATTTTTTGGATCCAGCATGGCAGCGAAACAGAAAAGGTAACGCGGATAATTCCTTAAAAAATGAAATGACAGCGTCTTATTCAACATCTAATTGGCATCGTTTCGAAATGTGTGAAGTTTTCGGACCCGGTCGTTGTATTTACGGGGCTTGTAAGCGCTTTTTGAGCTTTGTACAGTTGTATTTCAAGAGTCCATGCTGTTAGCATTAGCGGTCCAGTTAGCCTGTTAAACATGTGAAGTCTGAATTCTCTGACTTCTGGAAACGTGTTACAGTTTTATTACAGAGCTAACTCATATGAAGTCTAGTTACTCCGTTGACTCCTAATTAAACAGCTGCTTGACTCAAGTGTAGTTTTGAATTACTGATTCCAACTCTAAATCAGAACTGTACTTTCCACTGTACTTATACGTACTGCTATATTTTATTGAAGATGATCACCTCTGAGTTTATATCAGTGGTTTTTATCTTGCCACAGTATTGATGTCGTTGTAGCTCAGCTGTCCAGAATGTCAAAAAATGTCACATTATATGAAGGGATATTGAATCACAGAATTAGGGGTATATAACATTATTTTAGTTTTTAACTTCAAATTTTAAATTCTTCTTTCACTGTTTTTGTTTCCTATATTCAATCAGATTTGTTTTCTTTAGTTTGGGTAATATTTTGTCTGCATTCTATATTTTGTATACTGGGTGATATATTTCGACTCAGTAGAAAGGCAAGCTAAACAAAATTTCATTTCCACTGCGTGCCTTGTATGTACAGCAGAATATACGACAAGGCCCACTTTGAATTGTCTTTTTATTTGAACCCATAATTTTTTTATCGCAGAATGTCTTTATATTGAGTGACTTTAATCCTTGTTTCACCTGTTTATGCTATATCTGCTCAATCCTCCAGAAAATTAGAGGACCTCAGCTTGGACGAGTTTCTGCTGACAGCTGCCGACTCTGCAGATGAATCTGATGGAGAGGCTCCCGAAAGCAATATAGTCAAGAAAAAGAAAGATTCCAACTCCTCTGTCTCAAACATGTGAGTCGGCATTCATAAATAATTAATGCATAAATAATACGGTGAATAATCGTGTTATAACTGTTTCGTTTTATTCTATCACAGAGATGCAAAAAAGAAAGGTAAAGCATCAAAACACAAGGAGCAGCTGTCGAACTTAAAGAGCAAAGATCCAGAGTTTTACAAGTTTCTACAGGACAACGATCAGACGCTCCTCAACTTTGATGACACGGACAGCTCCGAAGATGAGGACGAGAAAAAGTACCACCAATTACCGTCTGCACTGGAGGTGAGTCTCTCTGTGACGGAGTGTTTATTTACACTCATGCCTGCTGGAAAGATGAAATACCACCATGTGTTTCACACGTAGGAGGCCAGCTCCGCCGACGAAGATGAAGAAGGCGCTCAGAAAAGTTCCAAGAAAGCCAAGAACAAGGATGAGGCCATCAAAATCACAGACAAGATGGTGGAAGAGTGGAGAGCGGCTCTGAAGAAGGAGCCGTCGCCTCGTCTGTTCAGAGACGTCACTCAGGCCTTCAAAGCCGCCGTTGCCACCACGAAGGGCGAGGGAGCCGGGCAGTGCCGGTACAAAGTGGCCGACAGCTCAGGTGAGTCCTCGCGTCCGGATTCCGGCCACGGTTACGCATAGCTGGGATTTTTAAAATGCATATTTCCCCACCGGCATTTACGAAAGCAACACCAGTGCATTTTCAAGAAGTTGTATCTGTTGTGGTGTACAGGTTTTTTACAAACTGACACACAAACTAGGTCAAAAAGATTGATGCTTTCTTTGCGTATTCATAGTTTTCTTGCTGTTTTGGCGGCCCTGATTGGCATCTACGGCCGCTTCTGGCCCGAGTGCCGTACGTTTGACAGCCCTGTTCTAGATTTTTTTCTGTCTGATAATTTTCCCAATTTCTGATATCACGTCTGTTCTCAGATTTGTTGTTATGAGAAGTACGCAAACTACATCCCCCATTAATCAATATTGACAAACATCACTGTGGATATAATCCTTATGTTAAGGATTAAAACACTGAATGTGAACGTCACTTGTCTCTTTGCCAGTAAAATTCCAGAAACTTCTGAGTGTGTTTTCAGTTTAAACCCAGAGTGAATCAAACACATGATTGATTTGTTTGTGGAAGCTGTATCAGTGGCTGCATTCTGTCATGAGTCGCTTTGGCGTGTCTACAGCAGTGACCTGAGAAGAAAACTAATAAATCAGCGTTTTGTGCTGATTTATTAGTTTTCACTCAGTTTTATCAGTGTCGAGATCAGACTGATAATTTCATTTGAGTCTAAACTGAAAACCTTCAGAAATGTATGTGTGTGTTACTTCATGTGAACTCCCTTGTAAACAAACCCGCTTTTCTCCCGCTGCAGTGTTCAACGCTTTAGTCCTGTTCTGTATCAAAGACATCTACGTGGCCCTGCAGAGGATGCTCCAGCTGAAGCCGGAGAGAGATCAGAAGAAGTGAGACTGAGTCCAGATTTAACCCTCGAGCTCGCTTCCCATCAGTCCTCTCATTATCGAGGTTGAACTTCTCCTCCTCCTCCTCCTCCTCCTCCTCCTCCTCAGGCTCCTGTTGCCGTCGTCTAGTCCGAGATGGCAGAAGAATCAGCTGGATATCAAGATGTACCTCAGCGGAGTCGTTCAGGTTCGTCAGGCCTCATTTACACCATTTCAAGTGAAAAGCTCCCGTTGTGTTTTGGGTGTCCGGTGACTCAGTCTCCATGGTTCTCTGCATGCGTGTGTGTGTTTTTTCATTACAAAAACAAACAAATGGCGCCTGTCCTCTCCCGTCCTGCAGCTTTTGTCCTGTCTGACAGAAGCGACGGTCATCAGCGCCGTCCTGCAGCACGCCAACCAG